>NW_026010038.1:0-3183 GCF_001458135.2 Marmota marmota marmota
GGTTCCTGGTAACTGTTATGGTTTGGGTCAGGTTAAGGTTATGGTTTAGGGCCCTAATTAGCATTAGGTTTAGGGCTAAGGTTAGAGTAATGGATATGGTTAGGTTTAGGGTTCAGCTTAGGTTTAGGGTAATGGATAAATTTAGGGTTAGAAATAGGGTTAGGGCTATCCTAGAGTTAGCATTAGGGTTAGGGTTAGAATTAGGCTAATGGATAGGGTTAGAGCTAGGGTTAGGCCTAGGTTTATGCTTAAGATTAAGGCTAGGGTTAGATTTAGTGTTAGGGCAAGATTTAGGGTTAGGTTTAGGTTTAGGGTAATATTTAGCACAAGGGCCAGGATTAGGTTTAGGGTTAAAATGAGGTGTAGGGCTTAGATTAAGGCTATCTTTTGGATTAGGTTAGGGCTAGGGTTAGGGCTACAGCTAATGTAAGAACTAGGGTTACGATTAGGTCTACTTTTAGCATTAGATTTAGGGCTATGTCTAGTTTTAGGGTTAGGTTTATTTTTAGGGTGATGTTAGAGGTAGGGTTAGTTACAGTGTCAGAGTCAGGGTCAAGGATAGTTTTAGGGTTAGTATAGGACTAGAATTATGGCAAGGGTTATGGCCAGGTTTTGGGTTAAGTTTTGGTTTAGGTTAAAGTTTAGGGTTAGGGTTATGGCTCTGTTTTGTTTTAGGGCTAGAACTAGGTTAGGGCTAGTTTTATAATTAGCATTAGTGTTAGGGCTAATGTTAGTGTGAGTTTTACAGTTAGGTTTAGGGTTAGAATTAGAGTTATGGTTAGATCAAATGTTAGGGCTAGGGATAAGGTTAGGGCTAAGTGGAGGGCAAGTGTTAGGGTTATGGTAAGGGATAGGGTTAGAACTAGGAATAGGGCTATGGTGAGAGTGGGAGTTAGTCTTAGTGCTATGGTTGGGGTTAGGGTTAAGGTTAGGGCTAAATTAGGGCTAGGCAGGTCTAGGGTTAGTTGAAGGTTTAGGTCTAGGTCTAGGGTTAGGTTTAGGTTTACGGGAAGGGGTGGGGTTATAGATTGGTTCAGAACTAGTCCCGGGATAAAATTAGGGGTAGGGCTAAGTTAGGGTAGAGGTTAGGATCAAGGGTAGGTTTAGTGCTAAGATGAGGGCTAGAGTTTGTGTTAGGGTTATGACAAGTTTTAGGGCTAGGGCTAATATCATGTCTAGGTTTATGGTTAGGGATAGTTTGGGGGTAAGTTTTATGGCTTTGTCTAGTGTCAGAGTTAGGTTTAGGGTAAGGTTCAGGTTTAGAGCTAAGAGTATTAAAATGGTCAGTGTCAGGTTTTGGGTTTGGGTAGGTTAAGATTTAGGGTTAGGACTCAAATTAGCATTATGGTTAGAGTTAGTGTTAGGGTAATGAATAGGGTTAGGTTTATGCTTCAGGTTAGGTTTAGGGTTCAGATTAGGTTTAGGGTAATGGAAAGGGCTAGGGTTAGGCCTAGGGTTAGCATTAGATTGATGGTTATCATTAGGGTAATTGATAGGGTTAGAGCTAGTGTTAAAGGCAGGGTTAGGTTCATGGTTAGGGATAGTGTTAGGGTTATGGTAAGGTTGAGCATTAGTGTTTGGGTTAGGGTTAGGGTTAGGGTTAGAATTAGGGATAGTGTTAAGGTTAGGGATAAGTTTATTGTTAGGGTTAATTTTAGGGTTAGGGTTAGGATTAGGGTTAGAATTAGGGTTAGTGTTAGGTTACAGGTTAGGGTTAGGGTTAGGGTTAGTGTTAGTGTTAGTATTAGGGTTATTTTTCTTGTTCAGGTTAGGGTTTGTTTAAAAATTAGGTGTAGGGTTAGGATTAGTGTTACAGTTAGTGTTAGGGTTCAGATTATGTTTTGTGTTATGTTTATGGTTAGGGTTAGTGTTACGGTTAGAATAAGGGTTATAGTTAGGGTTAAAATTTGGTTTAGGTTTAATATAAGGGTTAGTGTTAGGATTAGGTTTAAGGTTAAGCTTAGTGTTAGTTATATGGTTAGTTTTGGGTTTAAGGTTAGTGGTAGGATTAGGGTTAGGTTTAGTGTTAGGGTTAGGTTTAGGTAAGGGTTAGGGTTAGGGTTGGGGTTAGAGTTAGGGTTATAGTTTTTGTTAGAGTTAGTGTTAGGGTTACGTTTTGTATTAGGGTTAGGTTAGGTTAGGGTTAGCATTAAAATTAGGATTCATGTTAGAGTTAGGTTTAGGTTTAGAGTTCGGTTTATGGTTACGGATAGAATTAGTGTTAGTTTTATGGTTCGAGTTAGGGTTAGGGTTCGGTTAGGGTTAGGGTTAGGATTATGTTTAGGGTTATGGTTATGGTTTATGTTAGAGTTATGGTTAGTGTTAGAATAAAGGTTAGGTTTAGAGTTAGGTTATGGTTAGGGTTACAATTACGGTTTATGTTAGAGTTAGGGTTAGTGTTTGGTTTAGGTCTAGGGTTAGGGATAGGATTAGGGTTATGGTAAGGTTGAGCATTAGTTTTTGGGTTAGGTTTATGATTATGTTTAGTTTTAGTGTTAGGGTTAGTGTGAGGGACATTGTTTGGTTTAGGGTTAGGGTTAGGGTGAGATTTAGTGTTAGGGTTATTGTTAGGTTTAGGGTTATGTTTACGGTTAGCCTTAGGGTTAGTGTTAGGGTTAGAATTAGGTTTAGGTATAGTTTTAGCATTAGTGTTATTGTTCAGGTTAGTTTAGCATTAGGGCTCATGTTAGAGTTAGGGTTAGGGTTAGTTTTATTGTCAGGTATAGTGTAAGGGTTAGGGTTAATGATAGGTTTAGGGTTGGTTTTAGGGTTCGTATTCGTATTACAATCATATTTAGGATAAGGGTTAAGGTTAGGGTTCGTGGTAGGGTTAGGTTTAGGTTAGTGTTAGGGTTAGGATAAAGGTTATGGTTATGTAAGCATTAGTGTTAGGGTTAGGTTAGTGTTATGTTTATGGCTTGGGTTAGGGTTAGCATTAGGGTTAGTGTTAGGGTGAAGTTTAGGTTTAGTGTTAGGGTTAAGGATAGGTTTGTGTTAGGGTTACGTTTAGGGCTATGGTTAGGTTTATGGTTACATTTATTGTTATGTTTTGGGATAGGGTCAGGGTTAGGTTTAGGTTAGGGTAAGGGTTAGAGTTAGGTTAGGATTAGGTTTAGGATTAGGTTTCGTGTTAGGGTTAAGGTTAGCGTTAGTGTTAGATTTAGAGTTAGGGTAGGTGTGAGG
>NW_026010039.1:0-3183 GCF_001458135.2 Marmota marmota marmota
AAAAAAAAAAAAAAAAAAAAAAGAAAAAGAAAAAAAAGAAAGAAAGAAAGAAAAAGAAAGGGATATCAAAGTCCTGAGTTTAGTAGAAATTAAAGAAACAATACCACAAATTACTAAGTATGCCAATAGTAACAGATATTTAAAGTTGTGAATCAATTGAATTTTAAAGCTGTTTAGTTTCATACAAGTATTTTAATGGTCTTCTTTTTCTTTAATTCACCTCTCCTGTTCTCTTCTTTCAATAGTCCCCAGACTCTTCTTGTTTATTAAGTAATTTCTGTTGCATCTCAAAGCTTTCTTATGTTCATAATATTAGCATAAACGTATGTATAATCACATTTACTACACATTTTTCTCCCTTATTTTAAGGGAATTGTGCTCCAGAAATAGGTATCAGTTTACAACACAATAAACAACTTCCCATGTACTTCAACTACTTAATGTTCCCATGATATTCCATGGTAAGCATTAACATTATTTGTTAATGTATTTAGTTACATATCATATTAATTGATATGAAATTTATTTATAATGCAAACTACATACATGTATATGTGCACATATTCATCATACATACATATATGTTCATACATAAATTCTCACACTGTTTTATAAGACCTCTATAACAATGTTTCATGTTTCTATTACTCATCTATGAGATTACCTTTCTCCATTTCATTCACATCTATACCAGTAGTCATTCTTACTGGCCTTTATATTTTTTTTCTGATTACTTTCATGGTTTTACAGTTATTGCTCATTGTTATTTTAATTGTGCATTTCCTTAATTCAGGAGATTTTTCTTTTTTTGAAATTGCTCTAATATCTAGGAAACTTCTCACTTATGTTATGCATTTCTTAGATACTGCCTGACATTATCTCATTTGAATGTCCTGGAATTTTAATCTCCTTTGGTATTGCTCAGGATATTTTTCTGAGGCTCTATGTTGCTGACATATTCACTTCCTTAATGATAATCTCTTAATTCAGCCTAACCTGTGAATGGGTCAAAGTTCAAAATTCACTCCAAGTATATCTTTTAGCAATTGATTAGTGCAGCTGTTTTATTTCATTTTAGCACCCAAAGAATAGCTGAGATTTATTCTTGGGGCTATTTTTCTATCCTAAGTATTGTTCTAAGCATAAAAGTTTCTTCCTTCCTTCCTTCATTCCTTTCCTTCCTTCCTTCCTTCCTTCCTTCCTTCCTTCCTTCCTTCCTTCCTTCCTTCCTTCCTTCTTCTTTTTGCAGGTGGCAGAGAAAAGGGAAGAGACAATTATAGTGATTTTCTAACTTTTAGAGATATTATATTTCCTGTGCAGCATCTTCCTAGACACATGTGTACATACATGCTTTACACAATGAGCTAACATTGATCAATGGTTATAAACTTGGTATACAACGGACATGTAGATTTGTTCTAGGCTATGTACAGTATGAAAAAACACACAAAAAAACTTTCTGACCTGTGGGTAAGAGGCCACTACATAGCAACAGTGACAACAATAATAATTATAACAACATTAAACACAATAAAAATATCAAGTTAACTACAGAAATGCAGATGAATAAGGCATTCTAATAACAAATGACTAATAAAGGTGATCATAGGAACGTTGTCAGAAAAATTAGGATCAAATATACCTGTGTTATGTGATATTACATCTTATGTACAACTTCAGGAGTTCTTTAAGAAGAAATTAAACTTAAATGTATAGGTTTCATATATTTTTGGTTTCATATATTTTTCCACAGCCAAATAAAATGTGATTTACCTAAAATAGTGCAGCCATTTTAGTCATTAAAATTACTGGGATTCCAGCTAAAACATTCTCTAAAGCCTGGCTAGTGTTTGCAGTAGTTACTTGCTCTTTTATAGATGAAAAAATGATCCAATGATTTCCTTTTCCAAATGGTCACAAATATGTCAAGAATGCAAGGCCAAAACCATAAATATACTGCTTCACAATGCTTGGAAAATATTTGTTTTTTATTGGTAACATATAAAATATTATTGAGAGTGGTTGAGACTTTTATATTCCTGTAAAGCCTTAGGAAAAAAAAACACTTTATTTTTCCAAATTACACTGTTAGTATTTTGTCTTTAAAGCCATTTATGTAACATATGATGTGTTGTTGCTATAACCAATACTTTCATGCTCATATTTAATTTTATTTTAAATCAAATAATACCATGATTGCAAACACTTTTATATGAAAAAGATAGTTTCTATTTCTATGAGAAAAAAATCTTGAAACATTTATATGTTTCATAATGTATTGACTTTGTGTTTACCTCAAACCTATTTTCACAGCAAAATAATCATCTCCTATCCTTAAAGTCTAAGTTAATAAAATATTGTGGAAGTCTAAAGGGTAAAATGATCATCCAAATATTGATCTCTGTATTATTTCTAAAATTTATGAATGACTTCAGTGGACATAAAGTGTCTTCTTTTCACAGGATCAAGTGTAGGTTGAAACATGGCTGCCTAACAATTTATTACACAGTGACTAAAGACTTCAACTGAAAAGGAAAGTAAAAATCATGCCCAGTCACTGCAAAGAAACATACCTGCTAAGAATATCTGAATTTAATTTATAAAGATTACTGTAAAATTCTAGCTTAATTTGGCAGTAAAATAAATAATGTAGACCAAAGTTGCTGTCAGAATAAAACAAAAAACACTTCTGCAGTCCAGATAGTATGGATGATTATTCCTTGTGTCCTAATTGCTGTATGTTATCATGTATTCTTTTGTTAACTACAGAATATATAGACATGCATGCTGTTTGCATATTTGTTTTCATAATTTCAATTTGCTCCCTTGTGTGTTTTTCTCTCTTTAAATATAACCCTTCCAACACTGCAAAGCAGATTGCATTCATTTTATTCCTTATTTCTCTGTTCTACTTCAGCTTTAGAATAAATATTTATGGGTAGGCAGTTTGGACTCATTCTCTGTGCTAGATTGAGTTCAGTCTTGGAAATTAATGATGCAAACTTTGTAGATTATAACTCTTGATCCATTTTAGCTTCTCTAGGCACACTTTGTGGTTTTATGAGTTGCAAGGTTTTTGCAATTTGTGATATTCATGAACAGCAAATCTCATGACATTGCCTGCAGATTCCGTTGTGATATTCATGAACAGCAAATCTCATGACATTGCCTGCAGATTCCGTT
>NW_026010040.1:0-3183 GCF_001458135.2 Marmota marmota marmota
CATATTTCACACTTTGATTCAAGTGGGTTATGAGCTCCCATTTTTACCCCAAATACAGATTGCAGAATCACATCAGTTACACATCCATTGATTTACATATTGCCATTACTAGTGTCTGTTGT
Organism: Marmota marmota marmota; assembly: GCF_001458135.2. Lineage (NCBI taxonomy): Eukaryota > Metazoa > Chordata > Mammalia > Rodentia > Sciuridae > Marmota > Marmota marmota. The sequence continues at coordinate 123 of NW_026010040.1, forward strand.
GTTCTGCTGCCTTTCCTATCCTCTACTATCCCCCTCCCTCCCTCCCTCGCTCGTCTCTCTCTGCCCCCTCTACTGACATTCATTTGTCCCCCTTGTATTATTTTTCCATTTCCCCTCACTTCCTCTTGTATCTACTTTTGTATAACTCTGAGGGTCTCCTTCCATTGCAAGTTCTTGTCTCTTTAATTTAAAACTCTCTCGTGTTTTACTCAGGAACCCAACCTTCTTTAATGAAGCCGGCACTGGCTGCTTGGCAGACTCATCAATCTAGTTGAAGGCCTGAATAGAAAAACAAAAACAAGAAAAATGAAATGATTTCTCCACTAAGAAAATTGTTTTTCTGATGAAAAACAGTAATTTGACAATCCCTCACCTCTAAATACATTCTGAAGCAGTGTAACTTGTTAGATCTTCAGCCTTCACTTGCTGAGGCTGGTTCTCCAGGCTCTCAGGCCTTGGCACTCAGAGCAGAAGTAACCAGTGACTCTACTGAGTCTTCAGCTTTCTGACTTACTCTACAGAACTTGGGACATGATCCCACGTTGTATGAGTCAACTTCTCCCCCCTCGCCCATTCCTTCTCTTCTTTGTTTTCTTCCTTTCAGTATGGAACTGGGCAATTAAACTCTGGGGTACTGTATTCACTAGCCTATGTTACCTTAGTTTTTTCATTTTCATTTTGATATAGTCCTGCTAATTTGCCCAATCTGGCTCAAATTTGCATTCCTACTGCTTCAGCTTCTCAAGTTTCTAGAATTACATGTGTGTGTCAACACGCATGAGAAATCAATCTCTAATGGTAAACCTGTCTTTCTCTTCCTTTCTCTCTCATCTCTCTTATCTACATCTAGAAATATTTGTATCTATGTGTCTATGTACATACCCATGCACTGTGGTTCTATTTTTCTGGAAAAGTCTAATACCACTGTTCTAACATAGTGATTCTTAGAAGAATAACTAGAAAATATGAGATGAAAAGTTCAAATACTATTTTCTTAACATAGCTATTTATACAACCAGACAGGAAAAAAATTGCATTATATCAAAGCATAGCAAGAAAAGTAGTAAAATTCTATTGAAAGATCTGAGAGGTTTCAGGCTGAATAGAAATTGATGTATCTCATTAATTAGCTTCCATTAAGAAAGAAATCAATAAGTAAAAATGAGGAATCCAAAAGAAATAAAATGTCAAAAAATATCATTAATTAAAATATGCCACCTAATTATTTTTAATTTTAAAATATTGCCACACAAAATATATTTTTCTTCAGTTAATGCAAGAAATGAAACTATCTGGTTAATTCAGCCATTTCCAAGTTTTGATTTAGCTTGTACTAAATGCTGGGTACTAAGTGGAAAATTATGTAAAAAAACAGAATCTGGTTTCAAGGGCACTTCAGCCTTGGTGAGACAAAATTATATTAAAATGCGTAATAGTCAAAGTGAAAGTAGAGTTTTATAGAAGGTATAATTCCAGGACGTCATGGAGATGTGAAAATTAAGAGGTACATCTTTCTTGTCTGGAAAAAAGAGAGTTCAGGAAGGGTAAGAAAATTTATTTGAGTGGAATCTAGTAGACAAAGTCAGCATTGGTTTGGTAGATAAAGTCTCATTGTATAGAAGATGAGAAAATAAGTAGTATAAGAAAATAAAGAGACTGGAAAATCATATTTGGAGATGACAATTTGTGTATATGAGTGCAAATTTGTGAGAGGAGACATTGGGTTCCAGGGGAAAGAAAAGAATGAAGACATCATTCACTGTTTTTTTTGTTTGTTTATTTGTTTTTATGTTTTGTGTGAGGGACGATTTTTTAATGCTAGTTATGTTTTTATTCCTTTATGTTTATTTATTTTCCTCTTTTAAATGGGCCTTTATCTAAGCTCCTCATTTCTTTATTAGATTGGCTAAAGTTCATAATAATTTTCTTCATTCAATATTAGGTTTGGTTTTCAAACTTATTCACCTAGATTTTATACTTTTTTTTTTAATATCATAGGACTATTTTTCCACTATATAACAGGTAATTCCATCTGTTCTATCTTATCCATGAAGCTCCTCATACTTGAAACTCACTTTCTCAGCCAGTGCCACACATTCAGATGTTTTATACATACAATAACCAATTACTGAAACAAATATGGTGACTAGTAAGAGTGGATGAAGTCATGCTGCACAAACCACTACCACAATGACAGCAGCAAATGCAATGAATTTTTATAACAAAAAATATTGTTTTCACATATCATGTCAGAAGTAGTTACTTGGCAGAGGATGGGCAAATCTGTCATTGTGAGATTTTAGGCATGGAGAATTTATTGTCTCTTAACTACAGCTCATGGGACATGCAACCTCCTCCATTATGAAGGCAAAGTAAGGGGAATGAAACACAAAGATTGTTCTGACACTTGGAATTAAAATATTTGATTTATGCTTATATTTCATTATCCAGGATGTTTCTGATCACTCCATCTAACTGCAGTGGGCTGGAAATTTCAGAGCAAGAAAGAGTATCTGAATCTCTGGGGATATTATATATTTTTGTTTGTAAATAAATTTAAACATTACCCATATTTGACCCAGCTATTCCCCTTCTCGGTCTATTCTCTAAAGACCTAAAAAGAGCATGCTACAGGGACACTGCTACATCGATGTTCATAGCAGCACAATTCACAATAGCAAGACTGTGGAACCAACCTAGATGCCCTTCAATAGACGAATGGATAAAAAAAAAATGTGGCATTTATACACAATGGAGTATTACTCTGCATTAAAAAATGACAAAATCATAGAATTTGCAGGGAAATGGATGGCATTAGAGCAGATTATGCTAAGTGAAGCTAGCCAATCCCTAAAAAACAAATGCCAAATGTCTTATTTGATATAAGGAGAGTAACTAAGAACAGAGTAGGGTCGAAGAGCATGAGAAGAAGATTAACATTAAACAGGGATGAGAGGTGGGAGGGAAAGGGAGAGAGAAGGGAAATTGCATGGAAATGGAAGGAGACCCTCAGGGTTATACAAAAGTACATACAAGAGGAAGTGAGGGGAAAGGGAAAAAT
>NW_026010041.1:0-3182 GCF_001458135.2 Marmota marmota marmota
ATTATTATTATTATTATTATTATTATTATTATTCTTCTTTGTAAGTCGATAACATTGGGGTATGTCCCTTTTCTTGTTCAAAGGTTGTTGATTTCTGTTGGTTGTCTGTATTTATCATGCCTTGTATTAGGTCTAGGAGTAAAGAATCCTGCAATCCATCTCACTCTGCTCTTTCTCCTTCAGCCTTTGCACTGTAAGACCTAGTATTGCCACTTAACAGATGAGAAACCAGGGGATCAGAGTGGTTAAGCACTTTACCCAGCACTGTGGAACTAATAACTAACTAGCTTGGAATTAAAACCTTTATCTCCATAGACTTCTGGGCCAATAATGGAATCTACTGAAATTACAATTTCAAATGAGTCTAATAAAATAATTCATTTTACCTGGGTACAAATATTTTGGAAGATTAATGGAAATGGATCCAACGTAAGAGTAGTAAATGTGTGGGAAAGACAGTGGAGAGAGAATATGGAGACCTAAATTTAATTTCTGATGATAAATTGGGAAGAGATAATTCAAATTCCTGGATTTCAATTTCCCTGTCTGTAATAATAATAAGGATAATGATGATGATGATGACTGTCATAATTTGATGACTCTCCATTTATTGGTACTATGCATAATGCGACCGACTTTATAACAGTGAATCTCAAAACAGCTATCTGATGTAAATAATACATCTATTTTATCCATGAAGACAACTTGCTCCAATCCTCCGAGGCCTGTAGGAGTTCAGGATACAGGCTTTTAACCGCCGGTTCTGCTGTCTTTCCAAACTAAAATGTGTGTCTTGAATGGTCTACAAAACTCCTTCCGGCTTTGACATTCTCTCGCCCTCTGGTTGACATCAGGGAAAATGACCATGTCTCGACCTGCCATTCAGTGTCCTGAAAATACTAATGCTAATGTCATGCTATGGTTTATGTTATATGATTGCACATAAAAAAACACCTAATTTCATGTTTAAAAAAGTATTGAGCTCTTTCTTTTTCGCTTTCCCTTTCCTTCCCACCATGTCAGTCCAAGTCTAGCCAAGGAGCCACCCATTTATGTGAGAGCCACAGCATGAGTGGTTGAGGCCTGCAAGATGTGACAATGATATTCATGTAGGACATGGGGTAGGGCATTGTGGCCCAGACTGAGATGTCCGGGCAAAGAATGTCAGAGGCTGAGTAGGGGATGCAGAGCCAAGCAGAAGGTGGACAGTCTCCGTGGTGAAGGGGGCGTCCCAGCAGAGGCGCTAGGTCCTGGATGGCATGATCATGTCACCCACTTTGGAATGGGGGCTATATCCGCATCAGAGCCAAGGTGGGGTCAGAAGAGCTTCTCCACAGGGGGGAGGAAATGCTCAGCAAGTGTGGTGCAGGTGAGGGGGTGAAAGTGAGTGAGTATCAGATCCTGCACAGGGAGAAGAGGGAGGTGACAGAGACTTGGTTGGCGAGAGGGGGACTGAAGAAATGCATAAGTTTATTGGCAATAATGGGATCCAGTGTCCTCATAGACTGAACAGGGAGTCACGATGTGGACAGAGAAGAATCTAGAATAAACTCGCTGTCGATCACTACACACACACACACACACACACACACACAGCTACTGAGGGGACCTCAGAGCAAACAGACAGCAGTCACAATGAGTAAACTCTGTATCCCGATTACGGCTTCTAAATACCATTCTCTAATACATGGAACCAGGTGTGCTTAGGGAGAAAAAAAAAATAGCTACTTCCATGGCTGGGGAGAGAGGAAATAAAAGATGATCCTAAAACCGTTTTATATATCATAAAGTAAATAACAGTCCAAAGAATAAATCAGGACAAGGACAAAGAAGCTGGCTTGCACAGGCTCCTGCCGGCCAAATCAGCAATGATTGGGCATCCACATAAATGACAATGGATTATGACTCATTTCATAAAATGAGAGACTGTGGAGTCACATGGACTGAACAGGTCATATGACAGAAATAGGTACATAAAAATTTCAGTGTTGTGGGGGAGGCTGGTGGCGGCTCAGTGGTGAAATGCTTGCCTAGCACACGTGAGGCCCTGGGTTCAGACCTCAGCAATGCATAAAAATAAAATAAAGATGTTGTGTCCACCTATAACTAAAAAATAGATATTAAAAAATCAGTGTTTGGCTGGCTGCGGTGGTGCATGCCTGTTAATCAGCTGCTAAGGTGGCTGAGGCAGGAGGATCACAAGTTCAAAGCCAGTCTCAGCAATGGCGAGGCTTGCTAGGTCAACTCAGTGAGACCCTGTCTCTAAATAAAGTACAAAATAGGGCTGGGGATGTGCCTCAGTGGTGGAGTGCCCCTGGGTTCAATCCCTGGTACCAAAAAAATAAGAAAATCAGTATTCGTTGAATAGCTGCCTATTTACATTGTCTCAAAATCCCAAACAACAAAACAATGATGACAAAGGAAAATCAAGAGTCGTCTTTGAGAAATCTGGCAGGCTTCCCCTTGATCCCATGACCTTTTAATTTCAGCAGTAGCAGGACACACAGCATCCCTGAGTCTAACTATGGGACCACAGGGGCTAGCTGCACCCAGCCCAAGGGACATGGGGAGGAGGGGCACGGGGAAAACCAGGGGATCTTAGTACTGTGTGCCTGGCAGGAGCCTCAATCAGAGTGAAAAATTTTTAAAGAGACTCAATCTTCACTGATATTATTATTATTATTATTATTATTATTATTATTATTATTATTATTATTTTAAAGTCTTATAGACCTGCCTACTGCCTGCACCCTCAGCACGTAGCTCCCACCAGGGCCAGTGCACTGCTCTTGACCCCTGCATGCTAGAGGAACCCACGTTGAGAGAGGCTTCAGAGCACTGTCTCACAATCCCCTTAGGGGTCAGAGTCAGAAAAACCTAGGGCAGACTGGGGGACCGTCCCAGGTCGAAAGTGACTCCAGTGAAAAGATAGAACTCACTGAATGGAACGTATGATTTCTCCACTGCAATCTGTTGCTTTAAAAATGTTTATTAGAGGCTGGGCAAACAGTGAATGCCTGTCATCCCAGCAGCTCCGGAGGCTGAGACGGGAGGGTTGTGGGTTCAAAGCCAGCCTCAGCGAAAAAAGTGAGATGCTAAGCAATTCAGTGAGACCCTGTCTCTAAATAATGTACAAAATAGGGCTGGGGATGTGGCTCAATGGTTTAGTGTCTGTGAGTTCA
>NW_026010042.1:0-3182 GCF_001458135.2 Marmota marmota marmota
AAAATAAACCCCAAGGAACTTCCCTTACTGTTGCCCTACATGCCCGGCCCCACTCTGCGCTATAAATGATCCCACCACCAAAAGTAACTCCTCCCATGACCTGGCTCTTGTGCCCCTTCAGTGAAGTATCGCTGGTCCGTGAGGTCTGCCTCCATTTTCTTTTTCTTTTTGTATTCTCTTTCATGTGCTTTCACCAGGAGCTCTGGGCTGGAACTGTTACTGAACGCTCGGTCCTTGTCCCCGATGCCACCTCATGCCAATTTGATAATGATAGCACTTATTGGTTAAATCTATATGAACTTTCATTTTATAAACTTTCAAAGAACATTTAGATAAAACTCAGACAAACATTATAAATTTTAGATGTATACGTATCTCTAGTCACATATATTTAGGGTATTCTTGAAAATCAAGCTGGGCCAACATTTTTAGTTCATCTGTTTCTCTGACAAAGAAAAATCCTAAAAGTAATGGACATCACCCTTTCATAAATATTTTTTAGCTCTCAAGTCTTGCAAAAATTGGGACTCATTCGTGTGAGGTTTTTTTTTTTTTTTAAACAAACACAACAGGCAGAATAAGATATCTGGCAAAGCTGACTCAATTCACATTTTAAACAACCATCCAGAAGAGAATTAATCCCCATTAATGCCTCTTTCTTAAGGGGCTATTTCCCCCACCTGGGACAACTTATTTCCTCCTAAAACAAATCTTGGTTAGGATGACATTGGTCACCTTACTCAGGGTCCCTTTGGCCTAAAAGGTCTTACTCACTCCTAGGAGACCTCCGTCTTCCCCTGGAAGGCACTTGCAAATGAAGTTGTTGCTTTTAGGGTGAGAATGTTATCTGTACATTTAATTTACACAACCAATTTTGTCCCAGGAGAGGGAAGCAGCAGTCTGGCATATTTAAAAACTTGTGCCTTAATCTTTTTTCCTTCTAGTTTGCACTCAAGGGGTTTGAGCACAGGGCATTGTTATTTGACCAGTCTCCTTTATCATCATCATAATGCCATCAACTTTAAGTGAGCTCCTCACTGTCAGTTGTACCCAGAGACTCTCTTTATATATCTTTATATCTAGGGCACTCTGTCCAGTGAAGGTCACATTGACCATACAGAGATTATCTCTCTCTGCAGAAATCAGCAGGGCCAAGATACAGACACTTGCATATATGGGGATTTGGGTAGGCCCTTGTATTGTAACGCTGTGGGCAACAGGAAGGGCTGCACCCGGAAGTGTCCCCTGGCCAATTGGGGCATCCTGTCAGATCTTAAAGGGGGAAACTATTTTGTCCCAGGGTTATAATTTAATAGTCCTGGAACCCATTGCCCCGGTCCTTGTGACTAGCAGCCTTCATCTTCCTCCTCTATTAAGATAGGCTAGTTAATCATCAGACAAGGAGTGAAATGGCCCCAGATAAAGCTTGGTTCCAATGTAAAGGCAACCCTGTGAGGTGAAGCTTTCCAGTTCACTGCTTTGTCTCAAAGGGGCAGGGAGAATGGAAGTGGGGGTGGATCCAAATGGAGGTTACAAAAAACAGAGACTTAAGATTAATAAAAGCACACAGTTAAATAGAAAGTCATAGGTCAAGTCACTAGCCTAGGTGCCTTCCCAACATCTGTACAGCATAGATTCCAATGATTACCCCCAACACTATTGGGTCTGTTCAGCATGGACTCTGACCAATGCCTTTACCAAGAGGAATTACGTCTCCAGACTAGTGTACTCAAGTGGAAAAGCTTTCTGCTGGTTTCCCCCTCACATCATGGGGAGTTCCGTCTATTTTTGTCTCTCATTTAGAATTAATTTTATTTCTTTTATTTTTGTCCTCTTCCACCTTTGGTGGATTTCATTCCTTGAATCCATGAGACAAGAACCCAGAAAGAAATCAGTGAGGCCTGCAGCCCACATAGATTTCATTTGTCTGCAGAAGTGGCAAACTGAACCCTGTTCTCAAACTCTGATTTTATTCCCATGGGCAAAGAGTGTCTGGAAAGCAGGGTAGAGGCCAGGTCCTCTTTACCCATTTCTCTATAGACCAGGCAGTTTCCCTGGGATTTTCCCCCCTTATCCCAGGACTGGTGTCCCTGACCCACAGCAGGATGAATTGCAGCTGCCTGGGGCCAAGATGAGAAGCAGTGCTTAGACTGTCAGCACCGGGTTGAAAGGAATAAAAAAAAATTAATAAAATTTTTTTAGATCTTCTTTTTGTGTCCTGCTATACTCACACATTAGAGGCAGTATCTTTTTGCATCCAACTTGGTTTTTGACTGTTTAGATTCCTTATTATGTAATTGCATACATACCTGTACATACAGAATCTTTCACTTATTTTATTTCTGACAGACCAACTTCCAACTGCAAGATTGTACAATAATTCAGAAAAACATTCAAAGACGAGGTTGTTACAGTAAAACATCATCTTTTTCTTAGATAGGTTTATATCTATAAGTGACCCATTGGGCCAAGATCTTTCCCAAGAAAACAACCTATAGAATCAACACATTATTGCGCCTGTCTTAAAGGGCCAGAAACAGATACAAACAAAAATCAGAAAGACAAACTGAGAGAATCCCCAACCATGTCCAACAGATGGGAACCTTTAAAACAGACCAGATAGGGGAAAGTCCCCCGAAGCTCCCAACTCCCACTTAACCATGACTTCTACACCACAGACACCACAGATATCCCAAAAGGGGAATCAGACATGTGGAATCAAGGGTCTTGGTGTGCACACTGCAGGGGAGCTTACAGAAAGACCAAGGTGTCCCGATTTTACTGCATTCAGTTTCCTTTTTCTCAAAGTAGACCAAGATGGAGCAATCCACATAGTTCAGGGAAGGAAGGCGGGAGTTCCCTTAAGCAAAAGGGGCTTCTGCAGCTGCTGCGACAGTCCTCAGTCCCTTCCTTTACTCATGGGAATAGCTCCTCTGGTTCAACCCAAGGCACACTCGGCCATCTCCTGACTTTCCAGCAGTCAGCTCTCAAAAAGTTGCCCTTACATCCTGAGCGTGGAAGTGTGGTTGCTTGCAGTGCCCAGCCTGCCCAAGAAAGCCCAGTGGAGCAGCTCTCAGGTCCCATCTGGGTGCTAATTTTGTTACCAAAAGCTTGGTCCTTGTCCCTGATGCCAATTCGTGCCAGTTTAATAATGAGAACACGGTTTTGAGAAAAAGGAAAAA
>NW_026010043.1:0-13242 GCF_001458135.2 Marmota marmota marmota
TTTAGGGATAGGGTTAGGTTTAGGGGAAGGGATAAAATTATAGATAGGTTTAAGGCTATATAGAAAATTAGAATTATGTTTAGGGCTAGGGTTATGGTTTTGGTTATTAATAAGACTAAGTTTAGGGGTAGGTTTAGGGCTAGGTTGAGGGCTAGTGTTTGTTTTAGGGTTATGGCAAGAATTGGAGCTAGGGATAGTGTCAGGTCTATGGTGACGGTTAGGGACAGATTTAGGGTTAGGTTCATTTCTAGGTCTAGTGTAAGAATTAGGTTTAGAGTAAGGGTCAGGTTTAGAGCTAAATGTATTTTTAGGGTTACGGTCAGGTTTAGGGTTTAGTTTAGTTTAGGATTTAGCATTAGGGCTTGAATTAGAATTAGGTTAAGGTAAAGGTAATGAGACTGTTAGGTTTAGGGTTTAGGTTAGGTTTAGGGTAATTGATACGGTTAGAGTTAGCGATAGGGTCAGGGTTATGATTAGGGTAATGGATAGGGTTAGAGCTTGGGTTAGGGCTAGGGTTATGGTTACTCTTAGGCCTAGATTTAGGGTTAGGGTTAGGCTTAGGGTGAGGTTTAGGGATTGAGCTAGTGTTAGTTCACACTAGGGCAAGGGTTAGGTTTAGGATTATGCCTATGTTAGAGTTAGAGTTATGGTCTGGATACTGTTAGTGTTAGGGCTAGGGTTATCATTAGGTTCAGGGTATTGGATAGGGTTAAATGTCAGGTTAGATTAGGGTTAGGATGAGGGTTAATTTTAAGGTAATGTTTAGGGTTTGAGCTACAATTAGGTTAGGGTTAGGGTTAGGATTAGGGTAATGCATAGGTTTATGGATTGTGATAGGTTTATGGTTTGGCCTGGGTTAGAGTTAAGTGTAGGGATAGGGTTAGTTTTATGATTAGTGTTAGGGTTATGGCCAGTGGTAGGGTGATGTTTAGGCTTAGGGTTAGGGTTATATTTAGAGTTAGGTTTAGATCTAGTGTTAGGGATAATGTGAAGGTTAGGTCTCAGGTTTTCGCTAGGGTTAGGGCTAGGTTTTGGGTTATGATAAGTGATAGGTTTAGAACTATTAATAGAAATAGGGTGAGAGTTAAAGTTAGTCATAGGGCTAGAGTTAGAGTTAAAGTTAAGGTTATGGCTAAATTAGGGCTAGGATTTGGGCTATGGTTAGTGTTATGTTTAGGCCTAAGTTTAGGTCTAGGATTAGCATTAGGATTAGGTTAGGGTAAGGTATGATATTACAGCTAGGTTTAGGGCTAAGGCGAGTGTTAAAATTAGGGTTACTGCTAGGGTTAAGTTTAGGGTTAGGATTAAAGCTAGTGTTAGGCCTAGGATTAGGGCTATAGTTTGTGTTAGGGTTAGGGCAATCATTAGGACTAGGTTTAATATCAGGTCTAGGATTATGGTTTGGGAAAGTTTTAGGTATATGTTTATGGCTAGGTATAGTGTAAAGGTTAGGATGAGGGTTAGGGTCTGCTTTAGAGCTAAGGGTATTATTAGGGTCAGGGTCATGTTTAGGGTTTGGTTTAGGTTAAGGTTGAGGGTTAGGGATCAAATTAGCATTAGGGTTAAGGTTATACTTAGGGTAATAGATATGGTTAAGTTTAGGGTTCAGGTTACTTTTATGTAATGCATTGTTTAGGGTTAGGGATAGTGCTAGAGTTGGGCCAGGCATTAGCATTTGGGTTAGGGTTAAGGTTAAGGTAATGGATAGGGTTAGAAATAGGGTTAGGGTTAGGATTATGGTTAAGGTTAGGGCTAGGTTTAGGATTAGGTTTAAAGATAGTGCAAGGATTAAAGTTAGGGTTAGGTTTAGGGTAAGGTTTAAGGGTAAGTTTAGGGTTAGTATTAGGGTTAAAGTTATGGTTGGGTCTCAGAGTAGGGCTAGTTTTTGGTTTATGCTAGACCTAGTGTTAGTGACAAGGCTAATGTAAGAACTAGGGTTACAATTAGGGCTAGTTTTAGAGTTAGCATTAGGGATAAGTCAAGTTTTAGGATTATATTTAGGTTTAGGGTGATGATTTGAACTAGGGTTACTGTTAGGGTCAGAGTCAGGATCAGGGTTCATTTTAGGGTTAGGGATAGGACTCAAATTAGGGGTAGGCTTAGGGCTAGATGTTAGGTAAGGATTTGGTTTAGGTTAAAGGTTAGTTTTAGTGCTATGGCTCAGTTTAGTTTTAGGGCTAAGGCTAAAGTAAAGGGTAGTTTTACAATTTGTGTTATTGTCTTTGCTAGTGATAGTGTAAGTTTAGGCTTAAGGGTAGATTAAGAGTTATGGTTTATTCTAGGGTTATGGCTATGGCTAGGGTTAGAGCTAAGGTTAGGGTTAGTGTTTTGGTTATGGTCAGGCATAGATTTAGAACTAGGAAGAGGGTTAGGGCGAGAGTTAGTGTTAGTCTTAGGGCTATGGTTAGGGTTGGATTTAGGGTTAGGTTTAAGGGAAGGGATGCCTGTTTGATTTCCACCTCCATTTCTTTTTACCCAAATAGGTCAAAATGAAGTGAAACCTTAAAATAAAATGTGTTCATGATAACAAACCATTGATTCGAGAAGGCCCAAAACTTGGGAACACACTAAGGCTAGATGAAAGATGACTCCTGCCCAGTATCAAAGAAATTTGAACAAAACTAACTCTCACCCTAACATTTCTTCTAACCCTATCCCTAGCCCTAACCCTAAACCTAACCCTAAACTTAACCTGATAAGAGAACCATTGATCCTAGAAGTCCCACAATTGGGAGGTTTGTGGTGCAAGCTAAGTAATGAATCCCATGCAGCATCAAAAAAAATCTGACCAAATAATTATAGGAGGTATTTTAGTACATGCATATTTCCCTGTTATCTTCTAAAGGACTCTTTGATAAAGTTGTTTTTACCTGCTTCATCTTAGGCCCACTTTCACAAGAAGAAACCAGAGATTGCCCACAGAAAATTGATGGAGTGTGAAGTTTCAAGCAGCTAGCACCAATGCTGTTTAATTTCCAGATACATTTCCTTTTACCTGTATAGGACAAAATGAACTGAAACTTTAAAATACAAACTGTTCCTTACAAAGAACCATTGAACCTAGGAGGCCCAAACATATGGAGTATAGTAAGCACAGGAGAATAATGAATCCTGTCCAGTATCAAAGAAATTTGAACAAAACTAACTCTAACCCTAATACTAGCTCTAACACTAGCCCTAACACTTACCTTAACACAAACCCTAACCTGTTTAAAAATATGGTGATCCTAGAAGTCCCAAACTTGGGTAGCCTAGTGGGGTTAGCTATCAGATGAATTCCATGCAGTATCAAAGACATATGACAAAATGATTGGGGTGGTATTTCAATTCATGCATATTTCTCTGTTTTCTACTAAAGGGCTCTCAGATAAAGTTGTTTTGCCATCTTCATCTTAAGGCTACTTTCCCAAGGAACAAACCAGAGAGTTCCCACAGAGAAGTGATTCAGTGTCTGAAGTTTTAAGCACCTGGCACCAACCTGGTTTGATTTCAACCTCCATTTTCATTTACCTATATAGGTCAATATGAAGGGAAACCTTAAAATACAGAGTGCTCCTGATAGCGAACCATAGAAACAAGAAGGCCCAAACCTGGGGAGCATGTTAAGGCTAGGTAAAAGATGACTCCTTCCAAGTATTAAAGAAGTTTGAACAAAACTAACTCTTACCCTAACACTATATCTAACCCTAACCCTAACCGGATTAGAGAACCATTGATCCTAGAAGTCCCACACTTGGAGAGCTTTGTGGGGCAAGCTAAATAATGAATCTTATGCAGTATCAAACTAATCTGACCAAATAATTATGGGAGGAATTTCAGTGCATGCATATCTCCCTGCTTTCTCCTAAAGGGCTCTTGGATAAAGTTGTTTTTTCATGCTTCAGTTCAGGCCTACACTCACAAGGAACATACCACAGTGTCCCCACAAAGAATTGAGGGTGTGTGTGCAGTGTCATGCAACTATCATAATCCCTGTTTGATTTCCAGGTCTATTTCCATTTACTTGTATAGGTAAAAATGAAGTAAAATGAAAATTTTAACATTCCTGACACCAAACATTTGGACCAAATGACCTAAACCTGGGGAACAGAGTAAGGTTAGTTAAAGATGAATCCTGGACTGTATAAAAAAATTTGAATAAAGTAAATCAAACCCTATCACTACCTCTAAACCTAGCCCTAATCCTAACTCTAAACATTAACATAGCCCTATACCTTTGATAACTTTAACCCTAATTTTAAATCTAATCATTGCCCAAACCCTAGCTCTAACTCTTTTCATTACCATAATCCTAAACCTAACCCTAATGCTCACCATAGCCCTAACCTTAACCTTTGGCCTATACCTGCTCTAACCCTAATGCTGCCCTAGACCTAAACCTAGCTCTAACTCTAACACTTACCCTAAACCTACCCCTAACCCTAAGCCTAACCCTAACCCTAACTCTAACTCTAGCCCTAATCTTAACCATAAGCCTAGCCCCAACCGTAGCTGTAATACTATCCATTACCTTAAACATAACCCTAACCCAAATGCTAACAACAGAACTAAACCTAACCGAATAGCTATCCCTAAATCTATTCAAAACTGTAAACCTAACATGAAACCTAAATCTAATCCAATCCATTACCCAAAATCTAATGTTAACTCAAGACTTAACCCTAGACTTTAATCTAAACAAATCCCTAACCCTGACTCTGACCCTAATAATACACCTAGCTCTGAACCTGACCTTTACCCTAAACCTAAATTTGACATTAGACCTAGCCATAACCTAACCCTAATACTATCATTAACCATAATAGTATACCTGACATTAGCCCTAGCCTTAATCCTAGCCCTATCCCTAACACAAATCCTCATCCTAGCCTTAAACCTAGCCTTAATCCTAAACTGTACCCTAACACTAGCCATAACCCTAAGTATAACCCACACCCTAGCCCTAAACCTAGCTGTAACCCCATTTTCCCCCCTAACTCTAACCCTAACCCTTACCCTAAAACTAACCCTAACTCTAGCCCTAACACTAGGCCTAAATCTAACACTTACCCTAGGGCTAATCCTAGCCCTAATTTTGCACTAACCCTAAACCTACTCCTAACCATTGCCCAAAGAATAACACTACCTTTCACCCTAGCCCTATTTCTAGTTCTATCCCTATCCGTTATCATAACCCTAACACTAGCCTTAACCTTAGCCCTAATCCTAGCCCTAGCCCTAAACCTATATCTAACCATAACAAAAAATCTAAGCCTAAACCTCACCCTACCACTAGCCCTAACACTATTGCTAATCCTAAAGATAGCCCTAACCTTAGTCGTAGCTCTAAATCAAAAGTGAGCCATAGTACTAACATTAACCCTAGACCTGACATTAGCCCTATCCCTAATTGTTACCCTAATCCTAACACAAACCCTAACCCTACACCTAGCCTTAACCCTAGCTCTAATTCGAGTCCTATCCCTAACCCTAAAGGTAACATTGATCCTGTATCTGACCCTAGCACTAAACCTATTTCTAATCATCACCCTGAACCTAAACCTAAACCTAACACTAGCCCTAGACTTAATGCTAACCCTACAACTAGCCTTATTTGTAACCCAAGATATTACATTAGACATAGTGCTACTATAGCCCTAATGTAACCCAAAACCTAGCCCTAATCTGAGCCCTCACCCTAGCTTTAACACTAACCTAACCCTAACTCTGGCCTTAACACTTAACCTAAACCTAACCCTAAAACTAAACCTGTCCTAACCTAAAACCTAACCTGAACCATAGCCCTAATATTAACCATAACCCTAGTTTGAATCCTGTCCATTACCCTAACCATAACCCTAACCAAATTCTAACCCAAGGCCTAACCGTAATTATAGCCCTAACCTAACGATAACCCTACCCCTAAACACAGTTCTAATATTATTTATTACCCTATCCATTACTTAACCTGAACCATAGCCCTAATTTTAACCATAACCCTAACCCTAAACCTAGCTTGAATATTATCCATTACCCTAACCATAACCCCAACAAAATTCTAACCCAAGGCCTAACCCTAATCATAGCCATAACCTAACCATAATGCTAGCCCTAACTGTAGCTCTAATCCTATCCATTAGCCTAACCATAACCCTAACCAATTTCTATCCCTAGTCCTAACCCTAACTCTATCACTTACCCTAACTGTATCTATCACCCTAAAACTAAATGAATCCTAAACCTAACCATAACCATTACACTAACCCTAATCCTAACCCTAATGCTAATTTGAGCCCTAAACCTAAATGTGAAACTAAACCATACCCTAACCCTGACTCTGACCCTAATAATATGCTAGCTGTAAACCTGAACCCAACCCTCAACCTCAGTCTTAAAATAGACCTAGCCATATACCTTACCTTAACCCTATCACTAGGGTTATCCCTAAAACTACCACAATTAGAACCCTAGATCTTTCATTACCCATAGCACTAAGCTTAGGCCTAAACCTAACACAAAATCTAGTCCTAATCAGAGGTCTAAACCTACCCTAAGCATAACCCTAACTCTAACTCTAGAACTACCTTAACCCTAACCCTCACCTTAGTCCTAAATGTAGTTCAAATCCTAAACTGTAACCTAAACAAATCCCTAGCCCTATCACTAAAAATAATCCTAACCCTAGTCCTAATCCTAACTTTAACCCTGGCCCTAAGCCTAAAAATTACCCTAACTCTAACCCTAACCCTAATGATAACCCTAGCACTAAACCTAACCAAAACCCTAACTCAAACCATAAACCTAAAATTAGACCTAAACCTAAACCTAATCCTTGCCATAACCCTCACCCTAACTCAAACCTTAACCCTTACCCTAAACCCAATAATAAACCTAGCCCTAAAACTAAACTTAACACTAAAGCTAACCTTACATCTAATCCAATCTATTACCCTAAACCTAAACCTAACTCTAATGAAAAACCTAGTCCTAACTTTAAACCTAAACTTGACCATTACTATAACCCTAACCCTAGACCTAACAGTAAACCTAACCCTCACCCTAGAACTAACCCTAGCTCAAAACCTTACCTTTACCATAAAACTAATTATAACCCTACCCTAAGCTAATGATAACCCTACTCTAAATTAATGATAATCCTAGCCCTCTTCCAATCTCTAACCTTAACTCTAACCCTAATCCTAACCATAACCCTAGCTCTAACCGTATACATTACCTCCCCATATGATAACCCTATTCCTAATGCTAACCCTAGGCCTAACCCTAACCCTATCGCAAACCCTAATTCTCTCCATTACCCTAAACCAACACTGAATTTTAAACCTAACCCTATCCATTAACCTAAACCTAACTTTAACCCAATATCTAACCCTTACTCCAATTCTTAACCTAAGCCTAAGCCTAAGCCTAATACAAACACTAGCCCTAACCCTAACACTAATCATATAACTAGACCTAACCCTAACCTAGGACTAAAACAAAATTGAGAAATAGACCTAACCTTAAACCTTAACTTAATCTAAATCCTAACACACAACTAGACCTTACCCCAGCTCTAATTGGAGTCATAACCCTAACCTTAAACTAACCCTGACCCTGACTCATATCCTAACACTCACCCTAGCTCTAAACACTACCCTAAACTTAAACAGAACCCTAACAGTAACTCTGGCCTTAGTTCAAGTCCTAACCCTAACCTTAAAACTAACCCTGACCAAACCCATATCCTAATAGTAACCCTTGCTCTAAACACTGCCCTCAACTTAAACTGAAACCTAACAGTCATCCTAGCCCTTGATTGAGTCCTAACCCTGTCCCTGACTCATATCCTAACACTATCGCTAGCTGTAAATATCACCTGAACTTTAAACTTAACCATAACACTAGACGTACCCTTAACCCTAACTCTAATTATAACCCTAGTTCTTACATTAGCCATTGCCCTAACCCTAGTGCTAACCCTAACACAAAAACTAGCCCTAATTCAAGACCTAAACCTAGATTTAACCCTAACCTTAATCTTAACTCTTGCCCTAAACCTAGCTCTAAGCCTATCCCTTATCATAAGCAAAACCCTAAACATAATGGTAACCCTAGACCTATCCCTAATCCTTAGGCCAACCAAAACCCTAACCCTATTAATAGTCCTAAACCTAGCCCTCTCTCTAGCTCTAACGCTATCCCAAACCCTAATTCTAACCCTGACCCTTATTCTGACCCTAACACTAATCCTAGGTCTAAACCTGACCCTAACCCTAGACAAAACCCTAACACTAGCCCTAGACCTAAACAGAAACCTAGTTGAAGCCCTTGCAATAAACCTTAATCTAAAACAAACACTAACCATACCCCTAGACCTAAACCTAGTCCTAATTCTAGCTGTAACCCTAACTCTAAATTTAACCTGAACACTGACCATGCCTTTAAAAGTAAACCTACCTCTAAACCTGACCCTAACTGACTATCTAAACCTAACACTAGACCTAGCCATAACCCTAACCCTAAAACTAGCCATAATCATTACCCTAGCTCTTACATACCCACAGCCCTAACCCTAGGCCTAAACCTAACAAAAAACCTAGAGCTAATCCTAGGCCTAAACCTAGCCCTAATCCTAACCCTAACCCTAACCCTAACCTAACGATTGATTAGTCCTAACCCTAGCTCAAAGCCTAACCCTTACCATAAACATAAACTTACCCTTATCCCTAAATATACCCCTAACACGAGCCCTAATCTTAAACATAATCCTAGCCCTAAACCTAGCTCTAAACCTACCCATTACCCTAAACCTAAGCCTAAACCTATTGATAACCCTAGGCCTAACCATAACTCTAAACCTAACTGGAAAACTAAACCTAGACCTAACCCTAAACCTCACACTCAACATAGAGCTAACTCAAGCTCAAACCCTAAAACTTTCCATAAACGTAAACATAACCATAGCCCTAACACTAAATCTAAACCTTAATCTAACACTAACCATAAGCCTATACCTACATCTAGCCATATTCAGTACTCTAACCCTAACCATACCCCTAATAATGACACTAGCCCTAATCCTAACTCTAACCCTAATTGTACTGTAATCTTATCCCTAGACCTAACCCTCATCCTAGGCCTAACTGTAGCTCAAAACCTAAACCTTATGCTAAACATAACACTAACACTGACCTTTAGTTCTACCCCTAACCCTAAACCTAACTCAAGACATATTCCTAACCATAAAACTGGCCCTAACCTTAGCTGTAACCCTATTCATTATCCTAACCATTACCCCTACCCTAATGCTAACCCTAGGCCTAACACTACCTATCAAAAAATCGATCCCTATCAATTACCCTAAACCTAACCTGAACCCTAAACAAAACTCTATCATTACCCTAACCCTGACACTAATGCTAATTGAAGCCCTAAACCTAAAACCTAAACTCAGCCAAACTCTAACCCTGACTCTGACCCTAATAATTCCCCTAGCTCTAAACCTGAACCTTACCCTAACCTAACCCTTACATTAGACCTAGCTACAAATATAACCCTAAAACTATCCTCAACTGTAACCCCAGACCTAACATTAGTCCTATCCTTAATCCAAGCTCTAACCCTAAAAAACTCCAGTCCTTATCCTAGCCCTAAACCTAGCCTTAATCCTAACCCTAACCCTAACCCTGTCACTAAACCTAATACTAACACTAGCCCTAATCTTAGCCCTAATTTGGCACTATCACTAACCCTAATGCTAGACCTAAGACTAATGCTAACTCTCACATTGTCCTATCACTAGTTCTAAACCTACCCTTACCATAACCCCAAACCTAGCCCTAAACCTAGTCCTAACCCTTGCTCTATACATAGCCCTAGAACTAACCTGAGATCAAAATCTAACTCTAAATCTAACCTTAACCCGATGCGTAAGCCTAACCCTAACACTAGCCCTAAGCCTAACACTAATCCTAAAAGTAGCCCTAACCCTAGCCCTAGCCCTAAAACAAAACCGAGCCATAGCTCTAACATTAACCCTTAAACTTAACCAAACCCTAACCATACACCTACCCCTAACCCTAGCCCTAATTCGAGTTTTAAGCCAAACCCTTAAAATAACCCTAACTCTGACTCTGACACTAACACTAACCCTAGCTCTAAACATCATCCTAACCCTAATCCTAACCCTGACACTAAACCTAGCCCTAATTTCAACCTTAAAATTAGCCCTAATCATAACGCTGGTACTTACATTAGTCATAACCCTAACAATAGCACTAACTTACCACAAAACCTAGCCCTAATCTGAGCCCTAAACCGAGCTTTAAACCTAACCCTAACCCTAACCCTAGCCCTAATCATAACCATAAAACTAGCCCTAATACTAACTCTAACTCTATCCATTATAATAACCATAACAATAACCCTATTGATAACCCTAGACCTAAACCTAAACCTATCTCTAAACCTACCCCTATCTATGTCCCTAAACTTAACATGAATCCTAATATTAAGCCTAACATTATCCTAACCTTAACCCTATAGCTAATTCTATCCCTAACTTTAAGCCTTAATGTATCCTAAACCCTAACCCAGGCCTTGACCTTAATAATATGCCTATCCCTAAACCTGACCCTAACCTAAACCTTACCCTAGATGTAGCCATAATTGTAAACTCAAACTATCTTTAAACAATTTTAGACCTGAAATTAGCTATACTTCTAATCCTACGCCTAACCGTAAAACAAACCCTAGCCATTATATTGCCCTAAACCTAATCTTAATCAATACCATAACCCTAACCATAGTCCTAACCCTAATTCTAAATATCACCCTACCTCTTAACCTAGGTGTAACACCATCCCTTACCCTAAACTTAATCCCACATCTAACTCTAACTCTATGCTTAAGCTGAACACTAACACTAACCCTAATAGTAGCCCTGTCACTAACCCTAACCCTAACTTTAGCCCGAAGACCAACTCTAATTCTCACACTAGCCCTACTGCTAGTTCTAACGCTATCTCTTACCATAACCCTAACCCTAGCCCTAACCCTAGCCCTATCCTTAATCCTAGCCCTAACCGGAGATCTAACCCTAACTCTAAATCTAACCTTAACCCTAAGCCTAAGCCTAACACTAACACTAACACTAACCCTAATGCTAATTGTCAAAATAGCCCTAACCCTAATCCTATCAGTAAAAGAAAATCGAGCAATAGCCCTAACCCTAAACCTTAACTTAAACCAAACACTAACACTACATCTAGACCTAACCCTAGACTTAATTCGAGTCCTAACAGTAACCTTAAAACTAACTAACTGACCCTGACTAATATCTTAAACTCACCCTAGCTCTTAACACCATCCTAACATTAAACCAAAACCTAACAATAACCCTAGCCTTTATTTGAGTCCTAACCCTAACCCTGAACCTGACTCATATCCTAACTATAACCCTAGCTCTAATTATCACCCTAACCTTAAACCTAACCTTAACAATATACCTACCCTAACACTAATCCTAAAACTAACCCTAACTGTAACCCTAGTTCTTATATTAGTGATTGCCCTAACCCTCGCCCTAAGTCTAACACCAAAACTATCTCTAATCTGATCCCTAAACCTAGCTTTAAACCTAACCCTAGCCCTAGCCCTAACCCTAGCTCTAAACACATCCTTTACCTAAGTGAAACCCTAACCTTAATGGTAACCATAGACCTATCCCTAATCCTTAGGCTAACCAAAATCCTAACCATATTAACAGTCCTGACCTTAGTCCTCATTCTAGGTCTAATCCTATCCCAAACGGTAAGGCTAATCGTGACCCTTATTCTGACTCTCACACAAACCCTAGGTCTAAACCTGACCATAACCCTAGAGTAAACCTTAACAATGGCCCTACAGATAAACTTATACCTAAACCAAACCCTAACCATAGCCCTAAGACTAACTCTAATTCTCACAGTAGCCTTATCCTTAGTTCTAACCCTATACTTACCATAACCCTAAACCTAGCCCTAACCCTAGCCCTAACCCATGCCCTATCTTTAGTCCTAGCCCTAACCCTAGATCTAAACCTAACTCTAAATCTAACCCTAATCCTAAGACTAACCCTAACACTAACATTGGCCCTAACCATAATGCTAATCATAAAAGTAGCCCTAACCCTAACCCTACCAGTAAAACTAGAAGTAGCCCTAACCCTAAACCTTAACTTAAACCAAACCCTAACACTACACCTAGACCTAACCATAGCCTTAATTCGAGTCCTAACATTAACCTTAAAACTAACTCTGACCCTGACTCATATCCTAACATTCACCCTAGCTCTAAACACCCTCCTAACATTAAATCAAAACCTAACATTAACCTTATCCCTAATTTAAGTCCTAATCCTTTATCTGAACTTGACTCATATTCTAAAACTAACCCTAGCTCTAAATA
This sequence comes from Marmota marmota marmota, assembly GCF_001458135.2. Taxonomy (NCBI): domain Eukaryota; kingdom Metazoa; phylum Chordata; class Mammalia; order Rodentia; family Sciuridae; genus Marmota; species Marmota marmota. The sequence continues at coordinate 12,427 of NW_026010043.1, forward strand.
TCACCCTAACCTTAAACCTAACACTAACACTAGACCTACCCTAACCTAACCCTAAAACTAACCCTAGTTGTAACCCTAGATCTTATATTAGCCATTGTCCTAATCACAGCCCTAAATCTTACACAAAAAAGAGCCCTAATCAGACTCTAAACCTAGCTTTAACCCTAACACTAACAATAACTGTAGCCCTAAACCTAGCTCTAAGCCTATTCATTAACCCAAGTGAAACCCTAATCCTAATGGTAATCCTAAACCCATCTCTAATCCTTAGGGTAACCAAAATCATAACCCTTTAATAGTCCTGACCCTAACCCTCATTCTAGCTCTAAACCTATCCCAAACCATAATGATAACCTGACCCTTATTCTGACCCTAACAATAATCCTATGTCTAAACCTGACCTTAACCCTAGAACAAAGCCTAACAATGGCCCTACCAGTAGCCTTATACCTAAACCTAACCCTAAAACTAGTCCTACATCTAAACCTAATCCTAAATCTAGCCTAAACTCTAGCCCTAGACTAAAAAAAAAAATAAAAAAAAAAAAAACAAAAAAAAACAAAAAAAACATAGTCCTAGCCCTAACAATAATCCTTACCAAAACCCAAACACTAACCCTACCCCTAGATCTAATCCTAGTCCTAATTCTGACTGTAACCCTAACTCTACTTCTAATTTGAATACTGACCTTACTTTAAGGGCAAACATGCCTTTAAACCTGACCCTAACTGAAAATATAAACCTAAGACTAGACCAGATATAAACCTAACCCTAAAACTAGCCCTAATCATAACCCTAGCTCTTACATTACCCACA
>NW_026010043.1:18288-20185 GCF_001458135.2 Marmota marmota marmota
CTAACACTACACCTAGACCTAACTTAAGCCCTAATTTGAGTCCTAACCCTAACCCTAAAACTAACCCTGACCCTAACACTAAACCTAGCTCTAAACATCACCCTAACACTAAATGTATGATTTGCATGCTTCAGCATAGGCCTATATTCACAGGGAACAAAGCAGAGTGTGCCCACAGAGAACTGATGGAGTGTGTGAAGTTTCAAGCAGCTAACACCAACTCTGTTTGTTATCCAGGTCCATTTCCAACTACCCATATAAGTCAAGATAAAGTGAAACCTTAAAACACAAACTGTTCCTGACAACGAACCTTGAACAGAGAAGGCCCAAACCTGAGGAACATAGTAAGGCTAGGTAAAAAATGAATCCTGCCTGGTATCAAAGAAATTTGAACAAAACTAACTCTAACCCTTACACTGTTTCTAACCCTTGCCCTAAACCTAACTCTAACCCTACGCTGTTTAGAGAACCTTTGATCATAGAAGTCCCAAATTTGGGGTGCCTAATAGGGAAAGATAACAGATGAATCCTGCCCAGTATTAAAAATAATCTGACAAAATAATTGGGGTAGGTATTTCAGTACATGCCTATTTCCCCTGTTTTTTTCCTAAAGTTCTCTTGGATAATGTTCTTTTGCATCCCATAGCTTTGGAAAACCTTCACTAGGAAGAAACCAGAGAGTGCCCTCAGAGAACTGATTGAGTGTGTGAAATTTCAAGCAGCTAGCAACAACCCTGTTTGATTACCAGCTCCATTTTCATTTACCCATATAGGACAACTTGAAGTGAAACTTTAAAATGCAAACTATTCTTGACAGTGAACAATTGAAATTAGAAGGCCCCAAACTGGGGAACATAATAAGGCTAGCTAAAGAGAAATCCTGTGCAATATCAAAGAAATTTGAACAAAAATAACTCTAACCCTAACATTGGTTCTAATTCTAGTCCTAACTCTAAGACTAACCCTAAACCTATTCTGTTTATAGAGCTTTGATCATACAAGTTACAAACTTGGGGAACCCAGTGCAATAAGCTAGCAGATGAATCCTGTACAGTATCAAAGAAATCTGACCAAATAATTGAGGGAGATAGTTCAGGACATTCATATTTCCCTGATTTCTCCTAAAGTGCTCTTGAATAAAGTGGTTTTTGTATGCTTGTGCTAAGGGCTACATTTACAGGGAAGAAACCACAGAGTGCCCACAGAGAACAGATTGAGTGTGTGAAGTTTCAAGCAGCTAGCACCAACCCTGTTTGATTTCCAGCTCCATTTCCATTTAGCTGTATAGGTTCAAATGAAGAGAAACCTTAAAATACAAACTGTTTCTGACCGTGAACCTTGAAGCAAGAAGGCCCAAACTGGTAAATATAGTAAGGCTAGGTAAAAGATAAATTCTACCCAGTATTGATGATATTTGACCAAAACTAGTTCTAACCCTAACACTCAGTCTAACACTTGGCCAAACACTAACCCTAATACTAACCCTAACCTGTATAGAGAACTTTTCATCATAGAAGTTCCAAACCTGTGGAGATTATTGGAGCAAGCTAACAAATGAATCCTGTGCAGTATCAAAGAAATATGACCAAATGATTCAAGGAGGTAGTTCAGTACATGCATATTTTCCTGTTGTCTCCTAAAGTGCAGTTGGATAAAATTGTTTTTGCATGCTTCAGCTTTGGGATAATTTTACAAGGAAGAAATCAGAGAGTAACTACAGAGAATTGATGGAGTATATGAAGTTTCAAACAGCTAGCACCAATGCTGTTGGATTTTGAGCTCCATTTCCATTTACCCATAAAGGTCAAAATGAAGTGAACCCTTAAACTATACACTGTTCCTGACAGAGAACAATTGAATTGAGAAGGTCCAAACATGGTGTACATAAGAAGGGTAA
>NW_026010043.1:20596-29808 GCF_001458135.2 Marmota marmota marmota
TGTTAGGTTTGGGGTTAGGGTTAGTTTTAAGTTAAGGGTTTGGGTTAGGGTTAGGGTTAGTGTTAGGGTTAGGGATAGATCAAGGGTTAGAATTAGTGTTTGAGTTAGGGTAATATTTAGGTTTAGGGTTAGTGTTAGTGTTAGTGTTAGTATAAGGTTTGGGTTAGGGTTAGGTTGTGAGTTAGGTTTAGGCTTAGGGTTAGGGTTATATTTAGGGTTAGCATTAGGGTTAGTGTTAGTGTTAGGGTTAGGGTTTCTGTTAGGGTTAGGCTTAGTTTTAGGGTAAGTTTTAGGTTTGGGTTTAGGATTTGGGTGAGGGTTAGGCTTAGTGGTATGCTTAGGTTTAGGGTTCGTGTTAGGGTTAATTTTAGAGTTTGTGTAGGGTTAGGGTTAGGGTTAGTGTTACGGTTAGGATTAGGGAAGTGTTAGGGTTAGGGTTAGGTTTTGTGTTAGGGTTACATATAAGGTTATGGATAGGGTTAATTTTACAGTTAGTGTTAGGGTTCAGTTTAATGTTACAGATAGGTTTAGGTTATGATTAGTGTTAGGGTTAAGATTAGGGTTAGGTTATTGTTAGGGTTAGGGTTAGAGTTAGTGTTAGGTTTAGGGTTAATGTTAAGGTTAGTGTTAGGGATAGGTTTAGGGTTAATTTTAGGATTAGGGTTAGGTTAGTGTTAGTGTTTGTTTTAGGATTAGGTTTAGGGTTAAATAAGGGTGAGGTTAAGGGTTAGATTAGGGTTAGGGTTGTGAATTAAGGTAGGGTTTTTGTTACGGTTAGAATTAGATTTAGTGTTAGTGTTAGGGATAGGGTTAGGGTGAGTTTTAGAGTTAAACTTATGGTTAGGTTTAGGGTTTCTGATAGGGTTGGGCTTAGTGGAATGTTTAGGGTTACTGTTTGTTTTAGGTTAGGATTAGTATCAGGGTGATTGTTAGGTTTAAGTTTAGGGTGAGGATTAGGTAATGGTGAGCATTAGGTTTAGGTTTATTGTTATGGTGAGGTTTAAGTTTAGGGTTAGTGCTAGGTTTGGGTTTAGGTTTAGGGTTAGTATTAGGGTTAAATTTAGGGTTATGTTTACGGGTTATGGCTAGGGTTATAGTTATGATTAGTGGTAGGGTTAGGGGTAAATCTAGGGATACTGCTCAGAATAAGGCTAGGTTTTGGGTTAAGTTAAGTCTAAATTCAGGGTTACGGCTAATGTAAGTACCAGGGTTAAGATTAGGGCTAATTTTAGGTTTAGGGTTAGGGCTAGGATTTTGTTAGGTTTAGGTATAGGGTTCAGTTGATATTTAGAGCTAGGGTCAGTGTTAAGTTCAGAGTCACGGTCAGGGTTAGTTTTAGGGTTTGGCTTAAAACTTGAATTAGGGCTAGAGTTATGGCTAAGTGGAGGGTTAGGGCTTAGTTTATATTAAGGGTTAGGGTTAGATCTATGGCTTGGTTTTGTTTTAGGGCTAGGGTTAGTGCTAGTTTTAGGATTAGCCTTAAGTTTAGGGATAGTGTTAGGTTTATGTTTAGGCTAAGGTTTAGAGTTAGATTTAGATTTAGGGTTAGATTTGGGTTGCTGCTAGGGCTATGAATAAGGCTAGTATTAGACCTATAGTTTGGGCTAGCATTACGGTTCCAGTAAAGTATAGGTTTAGAACTAGTGTTAGGACTAAGGTGAGACTTAGAGTTAGTCTTTGGACTAAGGTTATGGTTAAGGTTAGGGATAGGGCTAAATTAGATCAGGTAAGGGATAAAGATAGAACTAGGGTTAGGGTTAGATTTAGGGTTAAAGCTAGGTTTAGAGCTTGAATTAGGGCAAGTTTTTGTTGTAGGGTGAGGGCTAGAGTTAGGGCAATGGCTAATGTAAGAACTAGGGTTACCATTAGGGTTAGTTTTAGGGTTAGAGTTAAGGGTAGGTCTAATGTTAGGGTTAGGTTTAAGGTTAGAGTGATATTTAGAGCTAGGGTTAGTGGTAGGATATGAATGAGGGTCAGGGTTAGGGTTAGGAGTCAAATTAGGAATAGGGTTACTGGTAGGTTTCGGTTTAAGGTTAGGATGGTGTTTAGAGCTAGGGTGAGTGTTAGGATATGAGTCAGTGTCAGGGTTACTTCTCAAGTTGCATTTTGGAGTCAAATAAGGGCTAGGGATAGTTCTAGATGTAGTGTTAGGATGTTTTAAGTTAAAGTTTAGGGTTATGGCTTTGCTTGGTTTTGTTTTACTGCTAGGGTTATGGTTAGTGCTAATTTTATCATTAGCATTAGGGTTAGGGCTTTGTTATTGTTAGGCTTAATCTTAGGATTAGGGTTAGATTTAGATTTAGGGTTAGATCTAGGTTTAGAGTTAGGAATGAGGATAGGGCAAGTGTTAGAACTAGGGTTAGAATATGGTGTGTAATAGGGTTAGAACTAGGGATAGGGCTAGTGTGAATTAGAGTTAGTCTTAGGGCTTGAGTTAGGGAAATGGATAAATTAGGGCTAGAATTAGGGCTATGGTTAGTGTTCAGCTTAAATATAGAATAGGGTTTGAGTTAATATTATATTTAGGGTAAGGGATGATGTTATAGCTTGGTTTAGAGGTAGGGTGATATTTAGAATTAGGGTTAGGGCTTTGGTTACAGTTAGGGTTATGATTAAGGCTAGGTTTAGTGCTAGGATGAGTGCTAGTGTTTATTTTAGGGTTAGCACTAGGATTTGGTGTATGCCTAATTTCAGGTCTCAAATTATGTTTGAAGATAATTTTATGTTGAGGATTATGGCTATGTCTAGTGTAAGGGTTAGGTTTAGGGGTAGGGTCAGGGTGAGGGCTAGGGGTATTATTATGGACAAGGTCTGGGTTAAGGTTTGGGATAGGTTAAGGTCTAAAGTTAGGGATCAAATTAGCATTGGGGTTAGGGTAGAGTAATGATAGGTTTAGTATTAGGGTTCAGGTTAGGTTTAGGGTTATGAATAGAAATAGGATTCGAGATAGCAATAGGTTTAGGCCTAGGGTTAGCATTAGGGCTAGGGTTATGTTTATGGTAATGAATAAGTTAAGGGCTAGGGTTATGGTTAGGGCTTGTGTTAGGTTTAAAACTCAGGATAGGGCTCAGATTATGGCTAGGTTTTGGATTAAGTTAGTGCTAGGGTTAGGGTTATGGCTAATGTAAGTACTAGAGTTACATTTAGGGCTAATTTTAGGGTTAAGTTTAGGGCTAGGTTGAGTGTTATGGTTAGGTTTAATGTCAGGGTGATGTTTAGAACTAGGGTTAATGTTAGTGTCAGAGTCAGGGTCAGAGTTAGTTATAGGGTTTGGCTTAAAACTCAAATTAGGTCTAGGGTTAGGGGTAGGTGTATTGTTAGGGTTTCGTTTAGTTTAAGAATTAGTGTTAGAGCTATGGCTCAGTTTTGTTTTAGGCTAGAGCTAGGGTTAGGGCTAGTTTTAGGATTAGTGTTAGGCTTAGGGCTAGTGTTTGGGTTAGGCTTAGTTTTCAGGTTGGGGTTAGATTTAAAGATAGGTGTTGATCTAAGGTTAGTGCTAGGGCTAAGGATAGGGCAAGGGTTAGGACAATGGTTAGGGTTAGGGTAAGGGTTATGGTAAGGAGTAGGGTTAGAACTAGTGATAGGGCTAGTGTGAGAGTTAGGGTTTGTCTTATGGCTAGGTTTAGGTTTATGGTTAGGGCTAGGGCTAAATTAGGGCTAGGGTTAGTGTAAGGTTTAGGCTTAGGTTTAGGGTTAGAGTTAGTGTTAAGTTTAGTTTAAAGGAACGGGTTATAGCAAAAGTGAGGGCTTGGTGAGGGTTAGTATTAGGGTTAGGGACAGGGTTAGGGTAAGGGTTATGATTAAGGCTAGGGTTTAGGGCTAGGACGAGGGCTAGTGTTTGTATTAAGTTTAGGGCTAGTATTAGGTCTAGGGATAATGTCAGTTCTAGGGTTACAATTAGGGAAACATTTAGTGTTAGATTTATGGCTTGGTCAAGTGTAAGGGTTAGATTAAGGGTAAGGGTCAATTTTAGAGTTGGGGTTATTATTAGGGTCAGAATCAAGTTTAGGGTTTTGGTTAGGGTTTAAGTTTAGGGCTCAAATTAGCATTAGATTTAGGGTTAGGGTATTGACAGATTTAGGTTTAGGGTTTAGTTATGTTTTAGTGTAATGGATATGGTTACGGTTAGGCCTATGTTTAGCATAAGGGATAGGGTTATCATTAGGGTATGGATAGAGTTAGACCTAAGTTTAGGGCTAGGTTTATGTATAGAATTAGGGCTTTTGTTTGGGTTAGTGTTAGGTTTAAGTTAAGGGTTAAAGTAGGATAAGGACTCTGATTAAGGCTAGGTTTTGGGTTAGGTTAGGGCTAGGGTTAAGATTATGGCTAATGTACAAAGTAAGGTTATTATTAGCGCTAGTTATAAGGTTAGGGTTAAAGCTAGGTCTAGGGTTTGGTTTAGATTGACAGTTACAATGATTTTAGAGCTAGGTTTAGTGTGAGGGTCTGAGTTGGGGTCAGGGTTAGTTTTCAGGTTAGGGTTAGGACTAGAATTAGGGATAAGGTTAGGGATAGGGTTGGGGCAAGGTGTAAGGTTAGGGTTTGGTTTAGGTTAAGGGTTAGGTTTAGAGCTATGACTCGGTTTTGCTTTAGGGCTAGGGCTAGGTTTAGGGCTAAGATTAGGTCTAGGTTTAGGGTGATGGTAAGGGAAAAGTTTAGAACCACACTATAGGTGTAAGGCAAGAGTTAGACTTAGACTTAGGGCTCAGATTATGTTTAGTGTTAGGGATAGGTTAAGGGTTAGGGTTAAGGCTCAAATTAGCATTAGGATTATGTTTAGGGTTAGGATAATGGATAGGGTTAGCATTATGGATAGGGTTAGGGCTAAGATTAGGGCTAGTCTTAGTGTTAGGGTTAGGCCTAAGTTTAGAGTTAGGTTTAGGATTAAAGCTAGGTTTAGATCTGGGTTTAGGGGAAGTGTTAATGTTAGAGTTAGGATTAGGTTTAGGGCTAGGTTTAGTTTTAGGGTTTGTATTAGGGTTAGGTTTAGGGTAAGGGATGAGATTATACCTTGTTTTAGGGATAGGTTGAGGGTTGGAATTAGGGTTAGGGTTAGGGTTTGTGTTATGATGAAGGTGAGGATTATGTCTAGGATGTGGGTTAAGGTCTGTGTTTGGGTGAGGACTAGGATTACTGCTAGGGCTAATATCAGGTCTAGGGTTAGCTTTAGGGGCATTTTTAGGGTTAGGTTTATATCTAGGTCTATTGTAAGGGTTAGGTTTATGGTTAGGGTCAGATTTAGAGCAAGGGGTATTATAAGGGTCAGGGTTAGGGTTTAGGTTAGGTTATGGTTTATGGATAGGGCTCGAATTAGCATTATTTAGTGATTGGTTAATGATAGTTTTAGGTTGAGGGTTCAAGTTTGGTGTAGGGTAATGGATAGGGTTAGGGATGGGCATAGGAATAGGGTTTGGCCTAGGGTTAGCATAAGTGTTAGGATTATCCTTAGGGTAATGGATAGGGTTAGAGCTAGGGTTAGGGCTAGGGTTAGGGCTAGGGTTATGCTTAGGATTGGGTCTAAGGTCAGGCTTAGGCTTAGGGTTATGGCTATGGTTAGATTTAGGGTTAGTTTTAGGGTTAAAGTTAGGGTAGGGCTTGGATTAGGGCTAGGTTTTGCAATAGGTTAGGGCTATGGCTAAATTAAGAACTTGTTATGATTAGGGCTAATTTTAGTGTTAATGTAAGGGCTAGGTATAGTTTCAGGGTTAAGGTGATGTTTAGAGCTAGGGTTAATGTTAGTGTCAGGGTCAGTGTTCAGATAAGGATTATGGTTAGAATTAAAGCCAGAATTAGGACAAGGGTTAGTTCTAGTGGAAGAATTAGTGTTTGGCTTAGGATAAGGGTTATTATTAGGGCTAGGTCTAGGTTTTTCTTTAGGTCTATGGCTAGAGTTATGGCTAGATTTAGGATTATGTTTAGGTCTAGAGCTAGTGTTGGGGTTATGTTTAAGTATAAGGTTACTGGTAGTGCTAGTGTTAGAGTTTGGTTTAGGGTTAGGTTCAGGTTTAGACCTACGATTAGTGTTAGGGTCAGAATAAGGGTCAGAGTTAGGGTTAGGGTTTGGGTTATGATTAGAGCTAGAATGAGGGCTAGGGTTAGCACTAGTAATAGCATTAGTGTTTGGCTTAAGTTAAGGATTAGGCTTAGAATTAGGATTAGAATTAGTGTTAGGGTTTGACTTAGGGTAAGGGATAGGGTTAGAGCTAGGTTTAGGGGTAGAGTTAGGGTTAAAGCTAGATTTAGAGCTCAGATTAGGGCTAGTTTTTGTGTTAGGAGTAGAGCTAGGGTTAGAGTAATGTCTAATGTAATAACTAGGGTTACAATTAGTGTTAGTTTTAGGGTTATGGTTAGGGGTTAGACCTGTAGTGTTAGGATTATTTTAAGGTTCGGATGATATTTAGAGCTAGTGTTAGTGATGTATTAATAATCAGGGTTAGAGTTAGTTTTAAGGTAGGGTTAGGATGCAAATTATGTCTAGGCTGACTGTCTGTGTTTGCTTCAAGGTTAGGATGGTGTTTAGAGCTAGGGTGAGTGTTAGGATATGAGTCAGAGTCAGGGTTAGTATTAAGGTTAAGGTTAGGACTCGAATTAAGGCTAGAGTTTGGTGTAGGTGTAGTATTAGGATTTGGATTAGTTAAGGTTTAGTATTAGGGATATTGCTTGGTTTTGATTTACTGCTAGGGTCAGGGTTAGGGCTAGTTTTACTAGTTGAGTTAGTGTTAGGGCTAGTTTTTATATTAGGCTTAGGCTAGGTTTTGTGTTAGATTTAGAGTTAGGGATAGATCTAGGATTATGGCTAGGAATAAGTATAGGGCAAGGTTTATGGCTGGGGTTAGAGTTAGGGTTATGGTTAGGTAAGTGATAGGGTTAGAACTAGGGATAGGGCTAGTGTGAAAGTTAGAGTTAGTCTTAGGGCTAGGGTTAGGGTTAGAAATAGGGTTAAATTAGGGCTAGAATTAGGGCTAGGGTTATGGTTCAGCTTAGGCCTAGCATTAGGTTTAGGGTTAGGGTTAAGTTTAGGGTAAGGATTGGTGTTATAGCTAGATGTAAAGGTAGGGGTAGTGTTAGAATTAGGCTTAGGCCTATGGTTAGGGTTAGGGTTATGATTAAGGCTGGTTTTAGGGCTTGAGAGAGGGCTTGGGATTGTTTTAGGGTTAGGGTTAAGGTTAGGGTTAGGGTTAGGCTTAGCACTAGCACTAATATCAAGTCTAGGGTTATCGTTGAAGATAGTTTTAGGGTTAGGTTTATGGACACAAGTAGTGTAAGGGGTATGTTTAGTTTTAGGTCAGGTTTAGAGCTAGGGGTATTATTAGGGTCTGAGCCTTGGTTAGGGTTTGGTATTATGGTTTAAATTTAGGGATTGAATTAGCATTAAGTTTAGGGTAAGGGTAATCATAGGTTGAGGTTTAGGGTTTAGGTTTGGTTTAGGGTAATGTATAGGGTTAAGATTATGGATAGGTTTAGGTCTAGGCCTAGGGTTAGCATTAGTGTTAGGGTTATAGTTATGGCAATAGATAGGGTTAAAGCTATTGTTAGGGCTAGGATTATGGTTATGATTAGGGCTAAGGTTAAGGTTAGTACTAGGGTTAAAGCTTGGGTTAGATATTGAATTAGGGCTAGGTTTTGTGTTAAGTTAGTGCTAGTGTTAGGGTTATGGCTAATGTAAGTACCAGGGTTACATTTAGGGCTAAATTTAGGTTTAGGGTTAGGGCTAGGGCTAGTGTTAGGTTTAGGTTTAGGGTTAGGTTGATGTTTAGAGATAGGGTTAGTGTAGTAGTCAGATACAGGGTCAGGGCTAGTTTTAGGGTTCAGCTTAAAACTCGAATTAGGGCTAAGTTTAGGGTTAGGCTTAGGGTTTGGTTAGGTTAAGGGTAGGTTTAGGGCTATGTCTGGGTTTTGTTTTAGAGCTAGGGCTAGGATTAGTTCTAGTTTTAGGATTAGCATTAGGTTTAGGGGTAGTTTTAGGTTTAGGTTTAGGCTTAGGGTTAAAGTTAGATTTAGAGTTAGAGTTAGATCTAGGATAGGGCTAGGGCTAAGGATAGTGCTAGGGTTAGGGCTAGGATTATTGTTCCAGTAAGGGACAGGTTTAGAACTAGGGATGCGGCAAGGGTGAGAGTTAGAGTTAGTCTTAGGGCTAAGGTTAGAGCTAAGGTTAGGGATAGGCGTAAATTAGGGCTAAGATTAGGGCTATGGTTAGTGTTAGTGTTAGGCCTAAGTTTAGGGTTAGGGTTAGGATTAAGGCTAGGTTTCGGGCTAGGATAAGGCCTGGGGTTTGTGTTAAGGTTAGGGCTAGAAATAGGGATTGTGCTAATATCAGGTCTATACAGTAGATTTAGAATGTTTTATGGCTACGTCTAGTGTAAGGGTTAGGTTTAGAGTAGGGGTCAGGTTTAGAGCTAGGGGAATTATTAGGGTAAGGTTCAGGGTTTGAGTTTGTTTGAAGTTAGGGTTTAGGGTTAGGGCTCTAATTAGTTTTAGGGTCAGGGTTAGGGTAATGATAGGTTTTTGTTTAGGGTTCTGTATATGTTTAGGATAATTGATAAGGTTAGGGTTAGCGATAGGGTTAGGGTTAGGTCTAGAGTTAGCATTAGGGTAAGGGCATGGTTAGGAGAATAGATATGGTTACAGCTAAGTTTAGGGCTAGGATTATGGTTAGAAATAAGTCTTGAGTTAGGGTTAGGGTTAGGGTTAGTTCTAGTGTTAGTTTTAGGGTTATGTTTAGTTTAAGGGTTGGGTTTTGAGCTGGGTTTAGGGCTAGGGTGAGGGTTAGGCTTAGGGTTAGGTCTAGGGATAAGATTACAGTACCATTAGGGTTAGGGTTAGGATTAGGGCTATGGTCATCATTAGGGGCAGTTTTAGGGTTAGGTTAATGGATATGATTAGATATAGGTTTAGTTTTATGGTTAGAGTTATATTGAGGTTTAGGCTTAGGGTTATGGCTATGGTTATGGTTAGTTTTATGGTAAGGGTTAGTGTTTGAGCTAGGGTTAGGTCTATGGTGAGAGTGAGGTATAGGGTTAGGTCTAGGATTAGTTTTCTAGTTATGTTTGGGTTTAGGGTTAGGCCTAGGTTTATCAATAGAGTAAGAGTTATATTTAGGGTAATGGGTATCTTTAGAGCTAGGTTTAGTGCTAGAGTTAAGGTTAGGATTAGGGCTAGGTTTAGGGTAAGATATAGGGATAGGTATAGGTTTATATTTAGGGTAAGGGTTA
>NW_026010044.1:0-3182 GCF_001458135.2 Marmota marmota marmota
TTATCTCCACGAGACAGGCAGCAATGATGAATTGCAATACGTTATTACTGGAGGGAAAAGGTTCAAGCCAATATTCACACTGCAGTCAATGAAAGAGTACGGGAGCCAAAGCAGTGAGCTTCTGGAGAAGGGTTGAAGATGCCATGAGGGATTAGCAGGAACAGCCTCCTTCACTAACTGGTTGCTCCTGAGGCTTTTCCAGTTTAATGTCAATCACTGAAACAAAATTTAAGGAGCCATAAACAGAAAAGCACAGTTCTAATTCTTGTTTACTCTGACATCTTTGGCAAGCCCCTTATAGCCCTATTTGACTTCAGAGCCTACACAGTTGCTATATTCTATATAGCTACCCCACCATACACAGTAATCATATGGAAAAAACTTGCTTCTGTCTATTACATGCAACAAGAGTCAGAATGAAATACAAGTTCGATTCACGGTAATCTACCCTAAGGATAATATTCTACAGGAGTAAGAAAATACAAAGATGATATTCCCTATAGAATCATCTATAATAAACGTTTGACAATAGTATACAAGAGTCCACATAACGGGAAATTTAATAAGTAATGCCACTTCATCTCAGTAGAATACATTATACCATGAAAATAAAGGTGGCTTGAAAAAACATGAAATATTTAGAAGTGGGAAGGGTTGAACACAAAATTTTATGAACTCTATGGTTTAATAAAAATGTCTACATATGGAAAAATATTAAAGGTAAATATAAAACACAAAACAATGAAACATTAAAATTCAAAATCCTTGGGGGTAGGGCTGTAGCTTAGTGGTAGAGTGCTTGCCTAGTACGTGTGAGGCACTGGGTTTGATCCTTAGCACTACATAAAAATAAAATAAAGGCATTCTGTCCATCTATAGCTACAGAAAAAATTTAAAAAAAAATCAAAAATCCTTGGAAATAACTGATTATTAGATGTGCTTCATTATGTTTTGTAAAGTCTATGATAAAATTGTATTTTGAGTTATTTATTGCCTATGCTAGAACAGAGCTTGAATCTTAGAAAAGGTAGGAAAAGAAAATGATAGCTTATGGGGAAAAAGTCCTGAGCCAATGGGACTCAAAAGAAGCAGGAGATTGGGATTCTAAAAGTTTCCTACCTATTAAAAAGCAAATAAAAAATCTACACTCTCACTGAATAATTATAGTGAGCAGCCATTGCAAATGATACTTTATATAGTAGACCTCATTTGTGTAGAAGACCTCTTGAGTTTTTGTCTATCTGAGTCATCAATCCCTAGCTGTAAAAGGAAATGGCACAATATTCCTTAGTCAGCAAAGGAAAAATCTGAAGACTAGTATCAACAATAAAAATTTCGGAGAGAAAAAAAAAAAGGATACTGTCTTCTCTGCTTCTGTCCTGTGTGCTTTCCATTCCAGGTAAAGCCGCTGCTACACGTCGGAAGAGCTGTAGGAGAGAGGTGGTAGTAAGATGGATGACCAGGGGGGTAATGAGTGAAAGGCTGTGGCTTTTGGGTTATTCCTCACTTAGACTTAAGCATCATTAAGGCATATTAAAGTGTCTATTCATCCTATAAATGAATATCATATGAAAAACACGCTAAATACCAACCACAAACAAAGACACAATTTCTGTTTTCCAACAGGTGAGACAAAACAAGAACAAATAGCTGTGCAACAGGCAGCAAAAATATCATTTGAGTCACAGAAATATGGTACTACAGTAATCATATGGAAAAAACTTAGAAATATGGTACTACAGAAACAGTACAGTGAAATTTCTCATTCATCTCAGTAAGACAATATAGTGGAATTTTTCTCTTTCATAAAGGGTTAGGTTCTAAAGACAGTGTATTATACGTAGTGAAAGTGAGGTTAGTCAAAATTAGCTTTGATAATTACTTAGAAAAGTACTATTTTAGAGATCAACATAAGACTTCTCAAATCCAACACAGCTGGCCTTTCTTAGATCATGTGAATAAGCCCAGAGGAAGTGGCTGGGTTGTGTTTGAGGTAAAGCATTACAAAACGTTATCTTCAATAGGAAAACACCCAATCCTGGTGAGATGTTTGAGAAGTACCTGGGAACAGATACTGACTAAAGGAACAACAGATTCATAACTCTTATGTTGTACTCAATCTTAGGCATACACTTTGAACAAGCAGAATGTCATAAGAAAACACCTAATCATTTCAATTATTTCTCTTTTAGTTAGGCATGTAGTATAGAATTTCTATAGGATGTAACTCCCTTGTACCATGTGCCTGCTAACTTAAGGCACTGAAACTCTTTAAGGGATATAATTTTTTCTTTTTTGGTAGTACAGGGATTGAACACATGCTAGGCAAGCACTGTACCACCGAGCTACATTCTCAGTTTTTTTTTTGTTTTTTTTTAATATTTATCTAAGTGGCTCAGGCTAGTCTCAAGCTTGTGATTCTTCTGCCTAAGCCTCCCAAGTAGCTGGATTGCAGATATGTGCCACAGTGCCCAGCTCAAGAAATTTTTTTTAATTCATCAGTTTGCAATGTGGCAAAGCACAGATTCAAACAATTCCTTATGTCACAATGTGATAAGTCACTACAAACAGAAGAAGTAGGAAATGATATGAAAATATATATTTAAGAAGGCCCTCCTCAGCTGGGCATGGTGGCACAAGCCTATAATCCCAATGACTTGGGGGGCTGAGGCAGAAGGATGGAGAGTTCAAGGCCAGTCTTAGCAACTTACTGATGCCCTAAGCAATTTAGTGAGACCTGTCTCAAAATAAAAATAAAAAGGGCTAGGGATGTGGCCAAGTGCTTAAGCACCCCTGGGTTCAATCCTTAGTTTAAAAAAAACAAAGGAAGGAAGCCCTCCTTAGGAGCATGGGAATTTCTTAGGAGGTAACATCTGAGCTGGGACTTAAATGCAGTTTTAAAATTTTACCTGGCTCGTCAGGCATCATAGCGCATGCCTGTAATCCCACTGACTTGGAAGCTTGAGGCAGGAGGATCCCAAGTTTGAGGCAAGCCTCAGCAACTTAGCAAGGTCCTAAGCAACTTAGTGAGACCTTTCTCAAAATAAAAAATAAAAAAAGAGGGGCTGGGGTTGTGGCTTAGCGGTGGAGTGCTCACCTAGCATGTGCAAGGCCCTGGGTTCGATCCTCAGCACCACATAAGATGAATAAATAAAATAAAGGTATTGTGTCCAACTACAACT
>NW_026010045.1:0-3182 GCF_001458135.2 Marmota marmota marmota
GGGAAAGACAGTAGAATGAACTAGACATAGTTTCCTGTGTTCATATATGAATACACGACCAGTGTAACTCCACATCATCTACAACCACAAAGTGGGAAGTTATACTCCATGCATATATGATATGTGAAAATACATTCTACTGTCACGTATAACTAAAAAGAACAAATAAGAAAAAAGAAAAAAAAAAAACTAGAGGCGGAGAATCCAGAGAGTACGCTGCTAGAATAGGTCCAGGTAAGGGAAGATAAGAACCTGGATTACAGGAAATAAAAAGGGAAAGAAGGATTTGAGAAATATTTAGAGAGCAAAATTGTAACTCCTTAGTGACTGATTCAATAAAAGAATAAAAATTCAAGATTGACTCCCATATTTTTTACTTAGATGACTTGGTAGTTGGTAATGTTCTGATCACACAGTACACAGAATGAATGATGGATTCCCTGGGAAAAGATGATGAATTCCATTTTGGAAACTCTAAACCTGATTCATTGACTTATTTCCAGGAGCCACTCTTTTGGGACTTGGTATGATTTATGGTTTTACAGTAATGTACACCTGGGTCCAGACCACAATATAGGGGTAATAATAAGAATGAACCTCAAAGGACAACAAGGAAGAGAAAGTTCTATAATGTACATGAATCATTTAACACAATTCTTGACACATAGTAAGTTCTAACTATAGACTAGAAATTAGGCTATCATCAGTCTCTCTTTTCTGTACTCAGATCACACCTCCCACTTTCACCTGGCTCCCTCAAGATTGCTTAAAAGATTTTCTAGATGATTTGCCTCTGACCTTTCTGTATACTCCTTTGGGATCTGTCCCATGAATTTTTATAATCTGCATTAATCATCCTGCTTACCTAGAGTTTCTTCATGATTTTAAAAAGAGCTTTGGCTTTATTCTGTGTGTTTTCCCTTCCAAGTCACCATACCATGGACCCCTTGACCTCAGATCACCACACTTCATATTGCTTGTTTAGAGAATTTTTTTAATTTTAAAATTTTAGTTTTAGAGGGAGAGACAATACTATATATTTTTTTGGTACCAGGAATTGAACTCAGGGGCACTCAACCACTGAGCCACATCTACAGCCCTATTTTGTATTTTATTTAGAGACAGGGTCTCACTGAGGTGCTTAGCACCTCATTTTTGCTGAGGCTGGCTTTGAACTTGTGATCTTCCTGCATCAGCCTCCCGAGCCACTGGGGTTACAGGCGTGTGCCACAGCACCCGGCTGAGAAATTTTTGCCAGATACATCTCTTCAGGAACCAGTTTGACTGGTATCAATATTAGCATTCATATTTTTTTTTAATTTTTTGAGATGCTTGTCTAACTATGTTGCCCAGGCTGGCCTCAAATTTGTAATCCTCCTGCCTTGGTCTCTTGAGTAGCTTGGGACCACAAACATATGCCACCAAACCCAATTCATCCATTAATTTTGTTACTGGAAGAGACTTCACAGTGCAGCAATTTTGATGATGACAAGCTACCACACATTTAGCACCTATTTGGCCAGGCACTTGACATTTATCCTCCCCCTTCACCACAGTGAGCCCTATGAGGTAAATGCTAGTATTGTTCTGATTTTGTAGCCAAACCAGTACATGGTACAACGTACTCTGTGTTTGTTTGGGGTGCTATAAAACACATCGTAGACTGGATGGCTTATGAACACCAGAAATTTATTTCTCCCAGTTCTGGAGACTGGACAGTCCAAGATTAATTTGCTGACAGATTCAGTGTGTGGTGAAGACTGCCTGGTTCATTGGTGACCATCTCCTTGCTGTGTCCTCACGTAGCAGAGAACACAGTAAGGTGAAGCAAGCTCTTTCCTACCTCGTTTTATAAGGGCGCTATTTCCATTCATGAAGGCTCCACCCTCATGACCTAATCACCTCCCCAAAGTGCCTCCTCTGTATTCATTGTATTCCTCTGTATTCCCCTAACATTGGGGATTAGGTTTCCACATCTGAATTGGGATGGGGGAAAACATTCAGTGTACAGTATACAGTATATGGTGCTAAGGACTTTGCATGCCTTAACTTATTCAATTCTCACAACAACCCCAAATGTAAGTGCCATTGTTAGCCCCATTATTCAAATAAAAAACAAACTTAGCCTTGGTTTAGATGAGTTAAAATAACCTACTAAGGTCACAAGCTGACAGTGTCAGATTGAGTTTGGAAGTATATTTGCTCCTCTGCCCTGTTTCACTACCACAATGCAAGGGGAAAATTAAGGTCTGGGGAATGCAAGCCTAACTGAGTACGTATGGCTTCCATATATCTTTGGGTTAAAGACAAAATTAAGATGGTTTCTTAGATGGCTGTAATTCTAAGATGATGGTCAAGAAATAGAGTCAAGGGACTGAAAGCTGAAATTTCTTCTCCAGATTCTTCCCACTCCTCACCATTTACCCAAATGCATATTTTTTCTAATTCTGACTTGAATAATTAAAGACATTGACTCAGTCTCCTAACATAAGCAAGAATTTTCACTTTCTAAAGTCCTAAATTGTAGCCACTTAAGACACTTTTGCATTTTGCTTCATGCATGCAATATTATAAAGTAAACCTTTTATCTTTCCTATTTCATTTACCAATTGGCCCTTATAAATATCAAGTTGCTTAACATTTGGATTATTTCCAGTTTCTCATTTGTAAAAATAATACTGCATTGACAATCTATGTGTCTATAGACATTTGTTTTCCTTCTGCTATTGTCTGTCCTTTGGATAGAATCCCCAGAGAGAGATTGCAGTGTCAAAGGGCAGGAATATAATTATGGCTTTTGATGCAAATTACCAAACTGCTTTCCAATACGATTGGATGTATTTGCATTGCATTTGTGAGAGTGCAAGCTCATCATCGGTGAATAAGGTTTTCAGTCACTGTTTCTTTATGCTTTTAGTTTAGTTTTTTTTTTTTTTAAAAGAGAGAGAGTCGAGAGAGAGAGAAAGAGAGAGAGAGAGAGAGAGAGAGAGAGAAACTTTAGTATTTATTTATTTATTTTTTTTAGTTCTTGGCGGACACAACATCTTTGTTTGTATGTGGTGCTGAGGATCGAACCCAGGCCGCACGCATGCCAGGCGAGCACGCTACCGCTTGAGCCACATCCCCAGCCCCTAGTTTAGTTTTAATCATTACTGTTTCTGTGATTAGGTATATACTCAAGA
>NW_026010046.1:0-3181 GCF_001458135.2 Marmota marmota marmota
GTAAGTAAAACTGGGAGTTTAGAAAGAAAGGATTTTTATGCAGGAGTGCCTGATAAATCTCACACAAAGATCTGTCAGAGTCACAAGTTTGTTTTGAGTCCATTTGAGACCTACAAATCTTCCTACCCTCCTCTGTGGGCAGATTGATCTGTTTCTGGTTTTTTGTTTTGCTGTTTGTTTGTTTTTGCTACTGTGATTACCTAGCTCTATATTATTATGAGCTGCTATATGGGCTCCTTTATTTGAGAAAAACTACAGAATTCCTTACCATGGAAACTAAGGACCAATTTCTGAAAGAATATTTGCTCGGGCTATGTTCCACTTTACCACCCATCAAGGTAAAGGGCTCCTTGCTCAGGCTCCTCCTCTAGGGTTTGTAGTCACCACCTCCAGCTTGCTAACTTGGTTTTAATCAAGACCTAGAAAGAAGACAAGCATCAACCGAGTTGGGAAGGGTCCTACCGAGGGCTCCTGACCTAGGCAGCTCTACAAACTGCTAAAAACATGACCCTGGGTGGTTTCCACCTTGAAAAGTTAACATGGCAAGGATGGGTGGCCATACCAAAGTGTACAGGAGCAAAAATGCAAAGGAGACCCCAGGTTATCCAAAGAAAAAGAGGGGACTTGTGTGAGAGAGAGAGAGTCTGGTGGTTCATTTTCCAGATACAGCACTTAGCCTTGAATGTCAAATTGGGATGTATGGAAAGCAGCAGGAGAGGGCAGAGTGGAAAGCTAAAAGCAGTTAACACTGGAGTGTGACAGGTCAATGGCCCTTGACAAGCAGGAGGTGGGGGAAGGGCCAGCCTGACCGGTAGAGACAAACCTAGGATGCTCTCAGCCCAGGAGAACAAATGCAGGTGAGGACAACTAAAGGCTTACTTCTTCAAAGAACCCAGTCGGACACAGTAAGACCTAGGTGACATTTGGGGAGACTGTACACCCCAAGGAGGAACCAGGTAGGGACCCTGGGACTCTGGGGAATAAAACACTGACTGTGACTGCCCTGGGCCTGCCTGCCACCCAGACACCCCATCATGCAGGACCCTCAGTATAAAGCCTGGCTTTTGTCTCCTAGTTCATTGTTTGGGTTTGGGTAGGTGAGCGAGTTTCTCACACTCCCAGAGCAGATGAGTCAATACCTCCCAGCAGATGATAACCCGTAGAAAAGCCCTGGGTTCACAGACCTCGAGAGTAAACAAATAGAAGGAGAATGAGTTAATTGGAGAAATTCTTCAAGAAAAGGGGATTTATGGGACCAACTCTTGACAGGACCATAAAGGTCAAGATAGAACTAGAAGCCATGGCCCCACGTGCCTCTTTCTATCTCAGAAAGGGGGATCCTTTAGTGGGACAGGCACACTAGGAGAACTCCTGACCAGTACTGACCCCAGGACGGATTGACCTGTAGATGAGGCCCCCTGGAGAGGACCAGCTAAGGTCACCAACTCCACCACCTGGCACCGTGAAGGAGAACCTGGTCACCTGATGGGCAGAATGCAGAATGTGGTCCCTGCCCCTCCGGTGCGCATCCCAGTCACACGTGTGGGAACAGCACTGGGTCCTTGGGGGTTCTCTGCTTGGTGACCACCTGCTCTCTCTCTCCAGAGTGCTTTCTGCTTGAGCCTCACTTTACCTTCACCTTCAGTTTACTTTACTTTCTCCCATAATGAAGTTCTCTTGGGTGGCTTTTGGTGTCTGACTTTAAATTTGAATTTCTTTGGTGGGAACATAAGGAACCGGGATTGAGCTTTAGCCTCCCACACTCCATGACCCTCACCTGCTTCCACTGTGGGTTCAAGACCACAAAACCATCCAATTAATGTCAAGACTGCCTAAGAAGGCTCAGATTTTGTTGCAAGTGTAATTAACCAATCACATGGAATCCCCATTACTTAATTTTCTCGCAGTGCAGTAAGAGCTAGCACTCAGGCATCTGCTTGTGACCTTGTTTTACATGTATTAAGTTACCTAGTCCTTCCCACTTGTGACTCTATGGGGTCACAATTTTAGTACTTTTTTAAGGCAGTGCCATTTAAACATCAAAATGTTACGTGTATGTTAAGTCTTTGCAAAGCATAGAGCTGGACCTCAGGAGAACTGGAGTGTGGGGTTCACATTTCAAACCACAGCACTAATCTGCCTTCCCTGTACCTCCTCAAAGATATGGCATCCAGTCCTAAGGTAGCAGAAATGCCACTTCCTGCTAAGCCTCCGCTCTCTGGACACCACAGGTGAAGCCCATGAGCCAGAGGACAGCACTGCTTCACTGAGACCCGCTCCTGTGCCTTGTAGCTGACCCATGACATTTACTTAGTAGATATCATACATAGAGATCCCAAAACTGGGGAAGGGAACTCAAAAAGGATTCTCTCATGAGGAACTAATTAACCCCAAGTGTGGTAGCCAGAATCAAGGCCCCCAAGATGCTCACATGTCATCCCAGAAGTAGTGGCGAGGGCACTGTCCAGACCCAGGGGAAGGGAGGGAGCACCTGGTGTATGCTGGGTCCTTCCAACAAAGCGTCTCACTTAATCCAGCATGGTAGCCCCTGGGGCGCCATCATTACTCCCATGAGGAGGCCCAGAAAGGCCTAGTTACCTGCCCAATATCACACAGCTAAGGGTGACAGAGCAGGACTGGAAGCCAAGTCTGTTTCATCTTCTCCAGGGGAGAAGGGGAAGGCCTGCAGCTCCCTCAGACTTTGGTGAGGGACAGTCTCACACACCACAGTCATTTTCAGATTCCACTGTCTAGATACCACCACAAAACCAAGGTGTTAGAGTGAACAGAGAATGAAAGCAGCAGAGCCAGGGCATCTGGCAGGACTCCTGGCCCCACACCACTTCCTGCTCTTGCAGGAAGCAGACCCAGTCATTAGGAGAAACACCAATACCAGCCGTCTGTGGGCATCCCCATCTCACAGAGACTGGGCTCAATAGCGTAATTTCCCTTCAGCCTAACATCAACCAGGTCCCTGAGGTGTTGGATCAGTATTGCAGATGATGCCATTCATACGTCATAGAGATGTGACATGAGACTTGATTGATTAATCATGTGAATGGATTATACTTGATCAGTGCCTCTGTGTGTGGGATCTTGTGGGATCTGTTGTTAGGTTTTTCTACAATAAAAACGATGGTATAATGCTCCCATGTAGTGTCCAAGTAATTTCAAATGTGCA
>NW_026010047.1:0-3181 GCF_001458135.2 Marmota marmota marmota
CTGGGATGTGGTCACACACCTAACGCTCATTCTTCTGTTCACCGTGGCGCTGGGGATGGAGCCCAGGACCCGGAGCTTGCTGCGCTCTCCCCGAGAGCCACTCGCCAGCCTGGAAGCTCAGCCTTCGCAACGGTGCAGCCAGGGGCCCTTAGCATCACGCAGCTGTCCCCACTGTCCGGCTCCAGAACACTTCATCTCCATGCCCATCAGCAGTGACCCCCATGCCCCTCCCCAACCCTTGGCAGCCACCCATCTACCTCTGTGTCCACTTCCTCTTCTGGACAGTTCCCAGGAGCTCTTTCCTCAGCGTCCACTATGCGGAGCCCACGCCTTGTTTATCCCTTCTGTGGGACCTGGACATGGGATGCCTCGGCCTCTGGGCAGCTGTGAGTGGTCTGCGGAGGGCGCCCGTGGACTGGAGTGTCTCCTGAGCACGCTGTCAGTCCCCCAGGTGAATCTGTGAGGGTGGAATCTCTGGGTCCCCTGGTGACTCCCGGAGGTGCCTCTGGGAACAAAATCTGTGCCCTTTTCCACTAGCCACAGACAAGGGTTCCGATTTCTCTGTGTGTTCAGTGGCCCTTGTTGCTGTGTTCTGCCATCTCCGGGGGTGTGAGGTGGCATGTGGTCTGGTGTGGCCTGGGGTGGTGCGAGCTGCCGTGAAGCTCCCTTGGGAGCTGGGGAGAAGGCCTCATGAGCCCTTGAGCACACTCCTACCGAGGACTCTCAAGGAACTGCCACTCCTTTCTAAAGCTCCAGGGAGGGCAGGTCACCAGAGCTGCCTGGCTCCCAGGCCTGAGGCTGCCAGCTGGGCTCTTTCCATTCAAAATCTACTTGGTAAGAGGCTCCATGAGTCTTCCCGCTGTGGTGCTTCCAGCCTCCACCGTCCCAGCCTCTCCTCAGTGTGGCCCTGTCCTCAACCACACCCCACAGGGGTCAGGAGGGACAGTGGGGCAAGGAGCAGGCTGGGGGCAGCAGGAGGCTGCAGGAGGGAGCTGCTCCCTCCCTCCCGGCTCTTTATACCGGTGCTGCCTCCACTTCCGGCCCCCATCCTCTACTGCAGTCCCCACTAGTGAGATGGGCACTGGCCTCCCAAGGCAGCCATGTTGCCTGGCAAGAGGAGACTTCCCCGGGTCAGGCTCCGCCCACCCCGCCACCGCTGCCCAGCTTCACAGTGCACAGGGGCAGCCTTCTATGGCACTTGCCCTCAAGCCAACACAGCCTCCACCAGGCTGACACCCCTTCCCACTAAGGCGTGAAGAGAAAAAAAAATGCCCCTGGTTTGTAGTATTTGACCGTCTCTGTGTCTTGGCCAATGTCAGGCTACCAATGTGAAGTTACAGCAGACTCAGGAAGACAGGAGCATAACTGGACTCAGCCACAGGGGGGAGCCATGTCCAGAGGCCTGTGCCCTCTCCTGGCATTGTCTCAAGCCCATGCCAGAGACTAAGGGTAGGGGCGACTGGGGTACAAAAGCCCACTCCTTGGACTTAAGGTGGGACAAGTCCTGGGAGACAGTGCATGCTCCAGGGTCCCCCAGGGATAGGGCTGAGCCTGGACGCTCCTGGAACCCCGCTGGTATTCATTTCTTCCTCTCCTGCTTCCCTCACTCTGTTTCTGGTTTCTCCCCAGGGCTGCATCATTCTTTGTGGTGAGGCTGTCCTGGGCACCCAGCATCCCTGGCCTATGCCCACCAGATGTCAGTAGCATCCTTCCCCAGATGAGACAACCAACAATGTCTCCAAAATCTGCCCAATGTTCCCTGAGGGGAGGATTGGCCTTCACCCATGCCCCACCCTAAGACTTGAACTCTTCAACCTTGAAATAATCCCAGCTACTTGGGAGGCTGAGGAAGAAGGATTGCAAGTTCAAGGCCAGCATCAGCAATTTAGAACTTGTCTCAAGATAAAATAAAAAGGGCAGGGGATGTAGTTCTGTGGAAGAGTGTGCCTGGGTTCAACCCAGCATGCCAAAAAAGAAAAAGAAAAAGAAAAAGAAAACAGGTGAAGGGTTGACTTTGGGTTTACCAAAGAGAGCAGGACATATGGGTGAACACTTTATTTAAATTTATTTGATCCCCAGCTTTTTATTTAGAGAAAGTATCCCACTAAGTTGATTAGGGCCTTGAAACCCATGGCTTCACACTACTAGGCAAGTGCTCTACCACTGAGTTACATCCCCAGCCCTGGGAAATGAATTCTGCCAAGAATCTTGTGAGCTCAGAGTGGTGAGTAGGAAGGATGGAGATACAGGACAGAAGTAAGGGAAGAGAGGGATTTTGCCAGGAGGGCTGGGGATGCAGACTCCTCTCGGCAGTGGCGTTGGCCCTATCTTCCATGAGAACAACAGTTCTGCCCTGCTGGCCTCAGGCCTGGGGCCTTCCTCCCAGGACAGCCCTGTCTTGCAGAGAACTCTACCTGCATCTGGGCGCCTGAGTGGCCCTTAGTCCTCCTCCACTTAGTCCTTAGGCCAGTGCAGCATATTTTGGGGTAATGTGTCTTGATCCTTCAGAGCAAGCACAGACAGGGCACAGAAATAATGAACTTGAAACAGTTAATGACCTTACTAACATCACACAAGTTCAATGGATATTGCAGATACACTCAGTGGGAATTTATTGCCAATGCCTCATGGACTTCAAGGCTGCTGTTATCACAGATGTATGTTTTCTGTCACTTTAAAATAACTTGCATTTTCTAGACCTTTCCTGTTCTGTTTGGTTTGGCTTCTTTCACTCAGTATGACTGTTTCAAGGTTCATCCTTATTACACATATTAAAAGTTCATTCTTTTTATTGCTAAGGAGCTTTTGTCTAGTTTTCAGTGCTGGGGACGGAACCCAGGGCTTCCATCCTGCTAGGCAAGCCCCCCACCCCTGAGCCCCCCTCCTGTCCTTACTGCTGCATAGACTTGAGGGCTCTGACAGTGATCAGGTCCTTTGATCTCTCCAGGCCTGTTTCTCCAAAGGGGCAAATGGACAATGGACTCTTGAGGAAATGCTACCTGGATACCTCTGTGTCTTTCTTCCTGAGTTCAGAACTCATGGCACCAGGTGCAGCAACTGTTTACTTGTATGCTAGAGCCTGTGTGGTTTCTGCCTCAGCATCAGAAAGAAAAAAAGAAATCTGTTAGTTCCTGATTTGGAAAGTGAGTGTCGGAGTCTCCAGGATTCTGCAGCCCTCTAC
>NW_026010048.1:0-3181 GCF_001458135.2 Marmota marmota marmota
CCCTTCGGTGATGCCCGCGCTGCTGTGACGCCGTGGGGCTTGGCGGGAAGGCCGTCTGGCAGGCCCCGGCCGCCGGAGGCCGCTCCGTGAAAGCCGTGGCAGGAGCCTCGGGGTCTCTCTGTGCCTCGGTTTCCCACCACAGCGAGGCTGGTAGCCGGAGGGAGGCTGGAAAGTGAGGCCGGGGAGGGCCCAGCGCACAGTAAGTGCTCAGTTAACGAGGCCTCCAGGGAGGATCAGAGCGCCCGGCCTTGCAGCCCTTCCGACAGGACGGAGCTGGGCGCTGGGCGCCGGCTGCCGGGTTGGGTTGTTGTTTTAGGGGCGATGCCCACCCAGGAGGACTCCATCTGTCGAGTGCCCAGGCTAAGTCGTAGGGCTCTGCCCAGGCCCGGATGTCCCCGCTGGCGTTCCTGGGATGTTAGGAGGCCATCTGTCCTTGAACTCGGGATCCTCCTGCCTCAGCCTCCAGAGCCACTGGGACGACAGGCGCGGCCCCGGGGCCCGCCCCGATTCCCCTGGTGGAAGGAGCAGAGTGAACTGCAGGGTGCGCCCTCATCCGTCGTCCCTTGTCCTTCCTGCCTGCAGAGAGGGACAGGGCATGGGGAGGTGGCTTGGCAATCGCTCCCTGGGTGCTGGGCTTGACCTCAGGCCCTGCAGTGGCCCCGGGCTGTGCAGTCCCCCTGAGCAGGGGCCCTGGGAGCTGGAGGGGCTCTGAGCGCCTGCAGGGACACAGGCTCTGGGAAACCCCAGGCAGGACAGTGGCCCTCCGGGTCCTGGGGGGCGGCGGCCCTGAGGGCCTCCCCGAGGAGGTGACATTGAGGCTGCGGCCTGAGATGGAGGAGCCGCCTGGCCGGGGAGCCGGAGGAGGACCGGCCAGGCCAGGCTGAGGCTCCAGTGGGGCCAGAAGGCAGTGCAGGTCAGGGGGAGGCCAGGGGGGAGGCCAGGGCAGGAGGCCAGGGGGGAGGCCAAGGGGGAGGCCAGTGGGGAGGCCAGGGCTGGAGGCCAGGGGGAGGCAGAGGGGGAGGCCAGGGGGAGGCCAGGGCGGGAGGCCAGGGGGAGGCCAGGGGGAGGCCAGGGCGGGCAGAGCAGGTGCAGGAGCTGTTGCTGCCAGGCGGCTGCCAGGAACCTCTGTGCTCTGGAAGTGTCCCCTCCTCCTCTCACTCACCAAGGTCCATCCAGCCCACGTCAAGTGACAAAGTGGACCGGCCACCTGCGGCCAGACGAGGCTGGAGGGACTCCAGGCGGTGCTGGCAGGTGGCCGGGGCTGTGGTACCGTCCCCTGGGCCTGGCCCGGTGCTGGCCACCTGTGTCCCTGCTTGCCTGGCTCCCCTCCCCACAGGCAGGGCCGAGGGCCTGGAGCCCTGGCTGACGCTCGAGCAGCGAGTTCAGGGCCAGGTCCAGGGGCCTCCCGTCCAGCCGGGCCCGGGGCAGCGCAGGGACCGGGGACACAGGGAGCTGAGGCCCAGGAGGACGGGAGGGCTGGAGGCCCTGCCCAGGAGGACAGGCGAGCAGGACCTCAACCCAGCAAGACCCCGTGCGGGCAGACCCCTGGGGACCTGCCCCCACTGCCTTGCGCAGCCCCGTGACCTTGCTGTGACCTTGCTCCATCTTGGCACAGTGCCCTCAATGCGCTGGGCTCAGCTCCGGGGCAATCACACTGTCTTTGTGGCCGTCCTGCCCAGCCACTCCCGAGGGCCCGGCTCGCACAGCTGCGGGCAGTCTGCGTGTCGAGGACAGGAAGCGTCTATCTTTATGTTCCGGCATTAACTAGCCTCGATCTTATTGAAATGGCATTTTCTTTCTCCTCCTAATAACCAAGAATGTATTTTTTTTAGCTCTTCCGCCATCACTTGACTCTCAAGTCTGAATTGTCTGAAGGCTGAAAGTATTTCTGACTACATCCACATTTTAACATTTTCCTCTCCTGAAAGAGGAAAGTAGGAAAGAAAATGAAAAAATGATTGTATTAACAGGAGTATGGATAGCAAAAAAGGGGAGGTGATTATCATGCTTTCGCTGCTTGCTGCCTCCCTAGGAGGAGGGTGTCCAACTCCAAAACACTGAAAAACGAAGCATAAAGAAGCAGCATTCAGGATAGGGTATAACATGTGACACATGCCATTTGTTTAGTTTTCATTCACAGCATTTATGGAGCACCCAATGTGTATTGGGTGCTGTCCAAGGTGCTGAAGCCACACACATGAGCAAAGCAGGTAATGATCCCTGCCTTGAGGCACAGAGAATGTGCGGGGAGACGGTGTCCAGTTAGTGACACGATTAACCATGATGGTTACCAATTTCAGTGCGAGCTACTCAGCAAGGGAGAGGCGGCCAGAAGAGGACTTCAGCTGACTCCTCAGCTGGCCCCCATGCCGCTCTCTGCCTGCCTGCTCCATCCTCCCCTGCACGGAGCCCCTGCTGCCCCAGGACCTTTGCACATGCTGTTCTCTTTACCCAGAATGCTCTCCCCACCCGGGTCCTTGTGGGTCCAGGAGTGAGGGGCCCCGTGCAGTCCTGAGCAGGGCCATATTTGGGGCACACAAGGGACAACCAAGGGGCCAAGGAGCCAGAGGAGAGAGGAAGGACCAGCATCCACATGTTGACCACGTGCTGCGTGCGTCCTCAGCTGAGCGCTGGGGCCGACGGGCAGCCACAGAGGGGAACACTCCCCACCCCTTACAGACGAGGACACAGGTCCGGGACACAGGACTCCCAGGCCACAGGGCTGCCGAGTGCTGCGTCTGGCTGGGACCCAGGGATCCCTCCGTGGTACCAAATTCCAGTCCTAAGGGCCCGGCGGAGAGGAGGGCGGAGGGAAGGGGGGGGTGGGGAGGGGAGGCCGAGGGGAGAGGCCTCCAAACGGCCTCCAAAGTGGGGGGCGGCCCACGCGGGGCTGAAGGGGCGCAGCCAGCGGGGAGGAGGAAGGTGCTGCCCAGCTCCTGGCACCGACCAACAAGGGGACGCTGTGTCCTGGGCCAGGCCAGGCCAGTCGGGTCAGGGCCGGGTCTGCTCCCAGGTCCCCTGCTTTCCAGGGGCCTTGGACCCCAGGGCACGAGGGACCCCAACCCGAGAGCCGGCCTCAGCGGAGCTCCCTGTGTCCCCAGTTTGCGGGTGACCCTGGGGGCCCTCAGGCCTCTGTGCCCCTCCTGTAACAGGCGGAAGCCGCACACCCAGGACTGCGAGG
>NW_026010049.1:0-3180 GCF_001458135.2 Marmota marmota marmota
AAAAAAAAAAAAAAAAAAAAAAAATGCCAAGTGTTTTCTCTGATAAAGGAGGCTGATTCATAGTGGAGTAGAGAGGGGGAGCATGGGAGGAATAGATGAACTCTAGATAGGGCAGAGGGGAGAGAGGGTAAGGGAGGGGGGAGGGGGTTAGCAAGGATGGTGGAATGTGATGGACATCATTATCCAAAGTACATGTATGAAGACACGAATTGGTGTCAACATACTTTATATACAACCAGAGATATAAAAAATTGTGCTGTATATGTGAAATAAGAATTATAATGCATTCTGCTGTCATGTATTTTTTTTAAAAAATCAATAAAAAAATAAAAGTGCAAACCTGATTCCTCCCATTTCTATCTTCCCATCTCACTCTATGATATCTCCCTCTTGCATGTACCCCTACCATGTTGCCATCTACTAAGGTGTGACCCAGCCAGGGGCCTTCACCAGAGCTACTGCGATGGTGTTTGGACTTGCAGGCCACAAAAATGAACTAAACAAATCTTTTTCCTTTATAAAGTACCAAGCTTCAAGTATTCTACTGTAGTAATAGAGAACAGGTTAATACACATGGCTTTTTTTCCCTCACAAAATCATAAGAGGGCTACTATTTAAACTCTTATCCAGGGGAACCCTGTATTACTCAATCTCTCATCTTTCATCCTACCCTAACTGCTCTCTGAGTTCTTTTCACAAATAGGACATGGAATGCAGAAATCCTTGATATGCCTGACCAACAGTATGTTTAGACTTTCCCAGAGAGAGGAAGTTGAAGCTGGCTAAGAATACCATTTAAATTATTTCAGAAATTTCATCTTACTTTTCAAATTCTAACTTATTTTCACAGTGTCAGGAAGTTCAAAGAAATGAGGAAATATGAGTTTCTATAAAAACAGACACATTATCATATCTTTATATCCATAAGATTTCTCTTCTCTAGGTGATAGAAAACCCTCCTATAAACTGTGTATAATTGTTACTATCTTAGCAGAACAAGAGTGAGAGAGAAAACTTGATCACCTTTGGGAAGTAGAACCAAATACCCAGAAGATGAAACACCAAGAAAATACTTGTGTGGATTTCATTTCAGTAACAAAGTCTCAGATTATTTGAACAAAATTCACCATTGTGAACAGCTTAAAACTGGGATCAAAACCTGCTTGATGACATCTGAGCACCATCTCATGATAACACAGCATTGCCAAGTTTAGAGTATGGAACCCTGACTTTCCTCTGGTGGCAATTCCCAATTTTGAAAGAGACAATTTAGGTGATAAAATTGTGATTATGATGGGTACTGAGAGAGTTTCTGTTCTGTTGTCTTGACCTATATGCCATTATACATGGATATATGATAATTCTTCAATCTGTGTGTTTATGTTTTATGCATTCTTCCATATATGTACTGTATGTTAACAAAATACATTTTTTATAGAATTCTTTGGCATTTCTGTGTTAGGTAATTTTCCTTTAGGTAATTGAGTTTCATGGGAGAGAGAATAAGGAATAATTAGGCTTTTGTGTTAAGCTTAGAAGTTTCAAAGATGCCAGGTAAAGTATCAATTTCTCTTCTCTAGAATTTTTAGGAAAAGAATATTGAGTTCTTAAAATGTAATTTGTTTGCTTTTTTTCACTGAGAAATACAATAGTATTTTAGAATAAAGTACTTTAAAGTAGAGATTGTGCAACTCTATGGGAGACCCTGAAGGAAAGGAAACCTGACTTAGTCTGCATCTGCAAGGGAATTGTGCCTGAACTTCTCAGATCCATGTGTCTATGTCAGAAGGAGTCAGCCCAGGAAAAGATGATGGCTTCCAAAAAGTGCACCATATTTTGTTCCAGGTCCTGGCACAGAAAATCCAACTCAGTAGCAGGCTTTCTTGGCAGGTTCCAATCTGTTATCAGTGTTCTACCACCTCTGCAGCTAGTCCTCTAGGCCAACTTTTGAGAAGGTGCCTTGTTCATTCCAAATTCAAAGCAGCTTTCTGCCAGTGAAAGTCAGAGATCTGAGTTCTCAGTTCTAGAGATGGACAGTATACTTTACTGGACCTGGGACTAAGGGAGGGGTAGCTGAAGAGAATTAAAATCTCCAACATGTGTAAACAGTGGGATGAAGTAGATGCTGTCCAAGTTGTCTTCTTGTTTATAACTTTATCACTTTTCACCATTCTGCCTTCATCTTTTACTCCATCCCTCTTTTAGTCCATCCATTTTCTCTGGGTTTATCACAGGACTTGCTTCAGCCAATGTGATACTTGAAAAGCTCTTATGCTTTGTGATTTGCCTTCTATTCTGCAGCTGGAACTCTGTGACCACTGAGAAACAAGCCTGCTGGAGGCATGGATGGAGGCACCCATCACCCCAACCATCTCAGCTGAGGCCATTGTAAATCAGTGGATCACTGGGTGATCATACATACACAAGTTCAGCAGAGATCAGCTGTGCCTAGTGGAGACTTTAAGAAATTCCCAGATGATCCCAGTTTTAATTGCTAGAATCACAAACTCAATAGTTTTTAAGTCACTATATTTGAATGATTTGTTTATCTAGCAATAAATAATTACACAGCCACTAATGGCCAGAAATGGAGTCTGAGTGACACCTCAGACTTCTTAGTGGTCAGAAGGCATTTTAAGGGTGGATGAGAGATGAAAATAATTATCATAAATAATTCCCACAGTGAACAACCACAGCTTAGAAGATTGTGAGCTTCTATTTTCCTCATCTTAACATTAGCTTCAGGCTCCCTTACCAAATCATGTTTTGCTCAGTTGATCTGTACTTAGAGAAGGGAAATGAACACTAGAACAAGGGAAGGGGTGCTAGCAGTGGAGGACACTTTGAAGTCGGTCCCTGGGGGATGACTTCCTTTGTTTCTGTGTATTATCTGGGTTTGCTCACCCTCTAGATGAAAGCTGGTGTCACCTATTCAAAGTTAATATGTTAAGCCCCGAGATAAACAACTATGTGTGAACCCAATTTCAAAGGAAACCAGTAGATTGATTGAATTGCCTTATATCCCTGTGTTTTTTTTTTTTAACCAGACGTTCTAATAAATCTATCTACATGGTATATATTACAACAACAAAGAATTAAGAAAAAAAAAACATTACTGCATTTAAAGAAATTGAATATATATATATATATATATATATATATATATATATATATATATAT
>NW_026010050.1:0-3180 GCF_001458135.2 Marmota marmota marmota
AATTTTAGTGAGGCTTGTGAAATTAGAACTCTGTACAGCCATTTTGGGAAACAGTTTGGCAGTTTCTCAAAAAGGTGAGCATAGAGTTGCCATATGACCAGTAATTCCATTCCTAGGCATTTACACAAAAGAATTAAAAAAATATATTCACACAGAAACTTGTGCATAAAGGTTCATAGCAGCATTACTCATGCATTATTCATAATAACCAAAAAGTAGAAACAACATGATGAACCTTAAAACATTACATTAATTGAAGAGAAACACAAAAGGCCATGTATACATGATTTCTTTTATCTGAAATGCCCAAAATAGGGAAATCCATAAAATGAAAAGTAGATTAATGATTGACAAGAGCTAAGGGAGACAAAAAAATAAGGAGTGGCTCCTAATTTCTTTGTGGGGCAATGAAATGTTCTGGAACTAGGAAATGGTGATGATTGTGTTACTTGTGAATATATTTTTAGAAACACTAACTTATAAACTTTAATGGGTAAATCTTACAACACATTAATTAGTATATCTCAATTCTTGAAAAATAAATTCCAGTTTGGTTGTGGCTCTGAAAGTAAAAGGTAAGATAACAAAGCTTCTGGAAGAAGACATAAAAGAATACCTTTATAACCTTGGGTTAGGCAAAGATTCCTTGGGCAAAAAATTAAAAGAAAAAAATTGGGGCTGGGGTTGTGACTCAGCGGTAGAGCACTTGCCTAGCACATGCAAGGCCCTGGGTTCGATCCTCAGCACCACATTAAAAAAATAAATAAAATAAAGCTATTGTGTCCAACTGCAACTAAAAAATAAATATTTTTTAAAAAGATTAAAGAAAATATACTGGTTACATGAAGTACTTAAAGAAATCCTTTTTTATCAAAAGGTACCATTAGGAGAGTTGAACAGTAAGTAATAGAGAAAATATTCATATTCTAAATATTTATTTTTAAAAACCTCTAGCAAATCAATTAGAAAAAGATAATCAGGGCTGATGATGTAACTCAGTGGTGAAAAACTTGCCTAGGAAGTGTGAGTTTTATCCCCAGCATTGCCAAAAAAAGGGGGGGGGATAATCTACCAGTAGAAAAGTGACAAAAGACCTTGAATTGACACTTCAAAAGAGAAAAAAAAAAAAAAAAGATACCAGAAAGCACCTTAATCATCAGGGAAATGCAATTAAAATCACAATGACATCTGAATGGCTAAATTTTTAAAAAGATTGACAAAACCAAGTGTTGATTAGGATGTAAAGCAGTTGGAACTTGGATGTGTGCTGGCAGGAATGACAACTGGCATAACCACATTGGAACACTAGCTGGCAGTCTCTGCTGTAGCTTAACATGCCTGCCCATGATCCAGCAATTCTCTGAGTACTTTCCATGCTGGAGAAATGAGGGCTTGTGACCACCAAAAATACATACAAGAATGTGTATAGTAGGTTGATGGGTCATAAACTAATCTATGGTGATTGAGGGCAGAAGAGTGGTTCCCTTTGTTGGGCGCAAAGAGAGCATTGACCAAAAAAAGAATGAAGGAGGCTTCAGGGAGGCCAGAAATGTCCTGTGACTTCCAACAGGCAGTAGGGTATGGTACACATGTAAAAGCTTCCTGAGCTGTATGCTTGGTATTTGTGTACTTAAAGTTTAATTAAGAAAGGTGACTGGCCAGGCGCAGTGGCACATGCCTGTAATCCCAGCCACTCGAGAGGCTGAGGCAGAAGGATCACGAGTTCAAAGCCAGCCTCAGCAACAGTGAGGTGTTAAACAACTCAGTGAGACCCTGTCTCTAATAAAATACAAAATAGGGCTGGGGATGTGGCTGGTTGAGTGCCTCTGAGTTCAATCCCCAGTACCCCCCCCCAAAAAAAGAAGGTGGGGGGAGGAACTGGTGATGTAGCTCCTGGCCCTGGGGTTTGATCAAACCCAGCACTGCAAAAGGAAAAAAAAAAAAAAAACAGTGACAAAGTTGAAAGAGCTAAGAAGCAAGATATATTGTCCCCACCTTGGTCCATTTGTGATATCTTGACCTAGTCTCCCTATGCCACCTCACTGAAGAACTTTGCAACACATATATGGTTCCTCACCTTCTAGGAGTGTGCCTTTAGCTTCTCTACTTAAGACTTTTCATCCCTACCAGTAGCTATAGTGTCCCCCAAAATTGCAGGAGGCAGTTTAAGAAGTGAGGCTCACTGGGCAAGGTGATGCACATCTGTAATCCCAGCGACTCAGGAGGCTAAGGCAAGAGGATCACAAGTGGGAGGCTAGCATCAGCAACTTAGAGAAGCCCTAAGCAACTTGGCGAGACCCAGTCTCAAAATATAAAATGACTCGGGGTGTTGCTCAGTGGTTAAGTGTCCCTCGATTCGATCCCCAGTATCAAAAAACAAAACAAGAAGTGAGGCTCTTTGCAGAGCTGGGCATCAAACCCTGGCCCTCAGTGACTTCACTTTTGCAGACACAGCACTCTGGCCAACATTGCACCTCAGCAGCTCACAAGCAGCACCCAGGAGCACTACCCCAAATACCTCTGAGGCACAAACAAATTTGGCAATGGCCTTCTTGCTCAGTGCCTCGGGCCTAAAGAGATGAACTATTGGCTGTTTTCAAAGGTGAAACTTGGGGCAGATTTTCATGATAAATGGGACCTTTTATCTTTACTTCCCCACAGACAGCTGCTAGTTCCTCTTTTCTGTCTACATCACTTACCTAAAACCTGAGGTCAAGGTTTTCATCTCTTCATCTGTCTGGTAAAGTCATAATTTTATTGTCACTGGCCAGGGATGTCTTGTGCCAGATGTGGTGG
This sequence comes from Marmota marmota marmota, assembly GCF_001458135.2. NCBI lineage: Eukaryota > Metazoa > Chordata > Mammalia > Rodentia > Sciuridae > Marmota > Marmota marmota. The sequence goes on from NW_026010050.1 coordinate 2,797, forward strand.
TGGACATGTATAATCCTAGTGACTTGGAAGGCCGAGGCAGAAGGATCACAAGTTTGAGGCCAGCCTCATCAACTTAGACTCTGTCTCAAAATAAATAAATATATAAGTAAATAAATAAGGGTGGGTATATATCTCAGTGGTAAAGTGCCCCCAGGTTTAATCCCCAGTCCATCACCCCTAACAACAGAATTATTTCTGGTTCATTCAAAACTCATCTTGTCACTTAAAACTATACAATTAACTGTATGTCCTCCTCTGAGAAGTGTCTGTTCAGGTCCTTGGCCCATTTGTTGATTGGGTTGTTTGTTATCTTATTGTCTAATTTTTTGAGTTCTTTGTATACTCTGGATATTAGGGCTCTATCTGAAGTGTGAGGAGTAAAGA
>NW_026010051.1:0-3180 GCF_001458135.2 Marmota marmota marmota
TTCTCATGCTCTTCGTCCCTACTCTGTTCTTAGTTAGTTTTCATGACTCTTCAATGAATTTTCCAAAAATATTAAAAAACTTGCTAGAAAATTTTATTTAACATTTTTTCTAGCCTCTATAACTGTACTAATACTAGCCACATGTGACTATTAAAAATGACAATTAAGTAATATTTAAAATTTAATTCTTCAGTTAGGTCAGCGCTTTTCAAATGTTTAAGAGCCCCATATAGCTAATAGCTAACATTTCAGAAAACACCAATATGCAAATTTCGAATCATCTGAAAAAAAATCATTCCGGTCAGCACTGTTCTACATAGTTCTGGATTTTCCTTAAACTGCTACTTCTAAAATAATCTTAATCTGGATTATTAGTGTGTCCCAAGTTAACTGACATAAACATGGGATGTCTTCAGTGTGTCAATTATACTTTAAAAATTAATGAACTATAAATAAGCATGAATTATTTAAAATTGTTCAAAAAGGAGATTTCAAAGACATTTTTAAACCCTAGGAGTGTATTTATGTTCCTCTGAAATTCAGAGTATTTGGAAAAACGCTTTAGAAAGCTTCTACTGAAGTATTTGGTGTAAGGAAGCACCCTTTCTAGACCCTATTCAGGTCATTTAACTATTAGAAATTTGGACAAATCTAAGTAGGTCAAGGTTTAATTTGTAAAAAGATCATTTAGGTTAGCTCCTGAAAAAAATCAACATAAAATGCATAAATTTGCCTTATTTTAAACAAATATAAGAAAAGCCACATTTATAAAATGAATGCAACATTTTATGATCTACATATGAACGATATGGTATGATATTTGGGAAAAAAAATCTCTATTCCATAAAGCAAGGAAGCATACCTATATTATAATTCTAACCTAACTTGAAAGGATATATTTTACAAAGGGGTAGGGATGCAGCCAAGTGGTATAGTGCTTGTCTAGCAATCATTACTACTGCCAAAAGAAAAAAAAGGAAACATATTTTACTTACACATTGTCACCTCTTACAATGTATAGTCCTAGTACTACTTGCTCTACTCCCTGTGAAGAGCTAAATACTCGTTCATGGCTTTCATCCAAAATCAAATTAATGGTTTGGTCAAAACCTTTCAGTGTTCCCTAAAAAGAAAACATACAAGAGAAATATTCCAGTTTACTGAATGTGCAAATTCAACCTTAAAACTACTGTAGTTATCTGTAAATTGCCTATCTTAAATATAAGTTCATTATTTTCTTTGTAACCAACAGTATTCCAGGGCACAGAACTCACCTTTATGATAAAGAAAAAAAGGTTCACCACATATTTGACTAGTGTGCAAAGTTGAGAGTTACAAAAGATAGTATTACCAGAGTACTTCCTAATAAGTTTCATAGAGATCATGTAATCCAATAGTTAACATTCTAAAAACAAAAATTAAAACAAGGGAGATTTAAGGAAAGATCATGTATAAATAAGAGGTATAAACATGCATATCAACTATAGCAAATTAACAGTATCATTACAAGCTACACACTAGTGCAAGGTACTATACTACATATGCTGCACACATTATCTCAACTAATTTCTACCCTTTGAGGTAAAACCATAATTATGCCCATTTCAAAAAAGAAAAACTGAGGCCCACAGAAGTATCTTTCAAGGTCTCCTGGAGAGTAAGTAGCAGACCCAGGTACCAAACCACAAAAGGCTAGCTCCAGAGTCACACCACTGAACCACTACTTATTATTATAAATAAATGAATATAAGCTATCATTTTTCTGAGACTGAAATTTATCCCATAAATACATACAAACTTCAAATGGTAGTTACAATACTTTATGAGTTCTTTCTAGCTGCCAGTATTCTGTGTGCCTCACATGTATTATTTAATTCTCTCAATAATACAATAAAGTAGATACAAATATAACTCTGATAATTAAACCAGAACTTGAAAGAAATAATCAGGAAAAAGTTTATGGTTTTAAATAAGGAAGACATGGTCCTAGCCAAACACAGTGACTCAGATGCTATTCAAGTTTCTGAAGAATCATCAACTTATATTGATTTTGAATGGTTAACCTCTCAAGATCACTGTTAAATGTATCATGATTTGAAAATCAAAATACATAAAATCAGAAGGTAGTAAGGAAAAACTCAGAATCTAGAATTTGTAAGAGAAACAAAATTTGGAGTAATTGCTATACTAGTTAGCAAATGGTTGTTGTTATAACACCTATACATAACTTCCCAGCTTTATTTTACACAGAACTACTGTAACAAGTAACTATATGTCAAAGAAATACAGAACTACTGAAGTTTAGGACTAAAAATTATCTTTTTATATAGCTTTCCTTCCTCTATAAAATTAACTTTTCAATTTACTATCTACTCTGCTAACAAGAATAAAAATTTAAATGAGGTTTTCTCAAAATAAAAAATTATTTGCAAATATCCATTAATAGCAATAGGCTTCTTAAAGCCTATCAATAGTGGCACATCATTAGGTGATTTCATTGTTAGGTAAAAATCATTAAGAGTGTCCTTATACAAAGACAGTTACATCACTATTGACATTAAAATATTTCAACTGTCCATATTTGGCAAAATAGAATGTGAGGTACCTAAAAAATTCATGGCTGCTTCCTTAATTAAAGAGAAAGAAAGGCAATCAACCTAGGTTTTGGAAACAAACCCAACTTAAATCCTCATTTGGTTCTGTCACTTATAATGCTGTTTCTCTAGGATAAGGACTCACTCTCTGAGCTTGGCTCCTAACTTAGAATACAGGGATAATTCTTCACAAGGTGGTAGTGCAGACTATATAATAACAAAATGCCTGGCACATGCTATGCATTTAATAGTCCAGCACTTTGACTAACAGCAGTCACTAAGGATCTACTGAGAATTACATGGATTATAAAGAAAGAAATAAAAGACTGTAGAATGAGTAAACAAGGAATTATAGTCATGCACTGCATAACAATATTTCAGTCCAGAATGGGCTAAAAATAACTACAATGGGACCATAAGGTTATATCACCTAGTGATGTCATAGCTGTCTTTGTGTAAACACTCTTATGATATTTGTACAATGAAATCACCTAATGGATCCACATTATTAAGGAATATATATGTACATGCATATACTACCTAAATCATAAGTTTCCAAGAAAGATCCACAAAATTAAAAAAAAAA
>NW_026010052.1:0-7047 GCF_001458135.2 Marmota marmota marmota
CAGGGGCTGGTGGCCGAGTTTGTGCTTCCTGTGCTCAGGGCACAAACAGGACACTCTGGTAACTGGAATTAATCTCGTCTTTTAGTGGAGGATGAGCAGCATGGTAGCCAAGCCTGGGCAGGCAACAGCATCACTCTGTGTGAGTTACAGGTGGTTCTAGCTTTGCACAGGAGTGTGGGACCCTAAAACGTGCCAGACACAACCATGTGATCCCAGTTCTCAGTGGAGACAGAGGTGATTATTTTGTGGCCTTTAAAGAGCTTTGAAAGAACATTAAAAAAAAACAAAAAAAAAACATAGGGTTTTAAAAGAAGTAGAACTAATATTCACTTAGTACGTTATAATTAAAAGTGAGTAAGTGGGGAATTTGTGCTGCATTTCCTTGTGTAAAACTTGTCAAAGTGGCTGCAGTGGTACCTGCTTCTCCCAACCAGCACCTGCCTGGGTGGAGCAGCTCTGTCCTGTGCACCAGGCTGCATGGGCAGACTGCCACCCTCTTTTCTGAAGCCAAATCAGCCTCCAGCATTGGATGCTCTGCACCCCAAGGCTGTGCATGGACCCGAGGATTCCTGGCTGTGGCGTTTGGCCAGCGTCCTGCCTCTGGCATCTTCTCGCTCCTTGTTCCCACACTTTCCTCAGCTGGGCAGAAGTCACCTCCTTAGGTTCCTCTGGCTGCAGATGCCTGGCCCTTGCATTGTGGTGGCAGCAGCATCTCCTCCCTCAGCTGCTCCCGCTGTGAGTCCCTCTACGTGTGGTTTCAATTGAGTTTCGCTGTTATCACTGGACACTTTTGTACAGTCCCCTTGTCTTCATGGCCAGCTCCACATTCTAGTTATCCTCGTATTCTGCCAGGTCACTTTATCACTGGGACGCCAGGAGACAGCACCAGCCCATTTTGCTGTCTGAGTGTGAATTGAATAACAGACACATGGTGACCAGTCACCAGCAGACTGAAATAATTGGTGTGACCAGCCACTCTTGCCGCACGTCTGTTAGCTAAGCAGGGACTGGTGAGTGGGGGCTGTTGGCCGAGTTTGTGCTTCCTGTGCTTAGGGCACAAACAGGACACTCTGGTAACTGGAAGCTGAGCTGTGACTCGGGGTCTGGTGTTGTTTAATCTTACTGTGGTCACGAAGTCATGTGCACTGGAACCCTGCAGGGTGAGGGTACCTGTGTATGTGCTTATAAGGTGAATTTATTGTAAGCAAATACTGACCCTTTCATTTATGGAAGAGGAAGCATCTCTTAAACACACCCCCCCCACACACACACACATACATAAACGAACATATATTTAAGTATTTAAATAAAATTATATAAAACTGTGAGTCAATTTAAAGGAATATTAAATAATAGTAGTATAGGTGATGGCTGACTGTGGCCAGAATTTCAAGGGCTGTGCACAGACTAAAGTTTGTTTTTTTTTTTTCCCCTGAGTTTGGGGTGGGAGAATGATTGTGGTCCTTAAAGTATTATTTTCCCAAGAACCCCAAGGACCTTTCATGCTTTCTTCCCAAAACTGTGCATGCGGGGACATCCTGGGCATATCCAGGTCCCAGCATCTGCGCCCCTTCTCTGAGCCACACAGGAAATATGGGAGTCTTCTAGTCCCATTTCTTTGTGACATCATGACACAACAGCAGGCCAATATGCACAAGACTAAATTGTTCCTTTCTTCATAGCATGTGCTATTTCAGAGAATGCGCATGATTTGGGGTTTATGGGTGCACACCTATGATTCCAGAGGCTGAGGAGGCTGGGACAGGAGGATCGCAAGTTAAAGGCCAGCCTCAGCAACTTAGCAAGGCCCTAAGCAATTTAGCAAGATCCTGTCTCTAAATAGAACATAAAAAGGGCTCAGATGTTGCTCAGTGGTTAAGCGCCCCTGGGTCAATCCCTGGTACCAAAAAAACTCCCAAAACAAAACAAAACAAAAAAAACATGCACCATTTGTCAGTGTCATCGTTAGATGTTTAGATTATTTCCTTTCCTTTCTTTCTTTCTTCCTATAATTTTTGCTGCAATAATAGCATCACATGACGTTTTACAGAGGCCCTGACATTAGGATTAGACGTCCTGTGGGTGGCCAGTCTTGAATGACATTGCCAGATTCATATGGTCACCAGCAACAGGTGACAGTGTCCACCCTTCATCCTCACCAGTTTTGGAAGCTTGATTGAGGGAGGAGCTGGACCTCAGACCTGCCACAAATAGGGTTGGCTGGTCACTGCCACCAAAAGGTGTGGAGAAGGAGCTGACCTTGGTTCCTTATGAAGTCACTGTGATGCTCTCAAACGCTTGCCCACACGACCTCCACTCACGTGGTGTCTGTGCAGAAAGCAGGTGCTGGGAAGCCCGAGGGGTGGCTGGCTGGGGAGGTCCCACCAGCTTCTGCTCCCACTTTCTTCTGCTCAGAGTCAAGGCCAGGCCTGGCTGTCTGGGGCCTCCCTTCTGAGCACCGGGGGACAGAAGGAGCAGTGGGTTGATTTCCGAGAGCCTGGAGCGTGTCCAAGGGAACCGTGAGCCTATAGCACCCTCCCCACATCCTGCTGAAGTCCTCAGAGACAATAGTCCACTAATCCCACTATCATTTTCCTGTCACCATCTGGATATTTTTATATGCCCCTCTCCTGACCGTGAATGAGCTCTTACCCATAAAATATGCTCTATAGTGCCATTTTACTGCTCCCAAGATGTTTGAAGTTTGTCACGATTGGTTGTGGTGACAAAGACAATAATGTCAGTTCCCTTCACTCCTGAAACAATGCAGTCAGGACACCATAGGTGACTTATTCAAAGTACTGAAACCACAGACAATGACAACAAAAAAATCCCACCAACCAAGAATCTGTGTCCAGTGAAAAGAGTCTTCAAATCATTGAAAGCAAAGACCCAGGAGAGTTTCCTGGAGTTTATAACAAGTGGAAGTGAAATACAGGGCAATGAACCCAGGCCCTGGGAAGGGACCTGCAGCCTGCGTGGAGGAAACAGAGTCCCGTTACCACAGGGGCAGTGGGAAGGCAGTGGGGACACGCCTACTCATCATAGGCCATGTGGCACTGGGCTACCTGAAGATGGGCTTGAGAGGGTCTGTGGAGAGGTTAAAATTAGCCCCAGAGGATCAGTGTGGAACAGAGGAGGGTGGCCAAGAAGCCACAGGAAAGAAGCATGGATACTAAACAGTTCATGTAAAAGAGCGACAGAATGGGACGCGAGTGGGAAGTGGAAAGATAAGTGGAAAATGGCAGTTTTCATCCAGATGTATCAATAATTACATTAAATGTAATTGTATCCAACGTGCAAAGTTCAATACACTTAAGCTCTGTTAATAGTTAAATACAATTAAGTGGTTGAATAAAATTAAAAATCAAGGATCATCAGGATGGAAAACAAGGGAACACCCAACTACGTTATTAACAAGATACCATAAAATATGTTAAGCATAGTAAGATATAGATGGGTCAAAACTAAAGAATGGAAGAAGAACCACTTCTAACATGAATCATAAGTAATGAGGTGACAAGTTAGTGTCAGACCATGGGATATTGCCAGAGATTATAAAGGAAAGTTTATCATGACAAAGGGGTTGAGTTCATCAAGAAAGCCTAATGATCCTAAATCTGTATGCACTCAATAACAATCTTCAAAACAAAACAAAGAAAAATAATATAACTTAAATAGCAGTAAAGATATCTATAATTGTAGCTGGAGGTATAAGCACTCCTTCCTCCTCAACTGATAGAATAAATAGCTGGCCACTCAGTAAGGACCCACAGAACAAACTCACTCCAGGCAACTGAGCTTAATCCACATCTACACACCAGTGTACACAATGATAGTAGGCTAGCTTCTCCTGTCAGGAGAGCTTGGGATCTCACCAAAGACAGCACACTGGGCCACAAAATAGGCCTTAATAACTTTAAAAGGTTAAAAACTATTCAGAGTGTGTTCTTTGACCTACACAGAATTGAAAACCAGAAAGATAGCTGTAAAATCCCCCAACATTTGGTGATAAACCAGCATATTTCTGATTTACCCTGAGTTAAGAAGAAATTAAAAAGTCAAAATACTTTTTTTCTGAAGGAAATCAAAACTGCAGCATGTCAAGATTATCAGTACTTATACTCGTAAAATGTATAATAAAATTTCAAAATATAATTGAGATTTTAGAGACATCATAAAAAAGAAATATACCATGTTCATAGACACTTTTTTCCCTCTTGAATTGATCTACTGGATCATTACACCAGAAAAAAAATCTCAGTAGGGGTTTTTGTAGAAACTGACAAGCTAATTTGGCAATTTGTACAAGGCCTACCAACCTGGAAGGTATGAAACAATTTTGAAAAATGAGAACAAATATGGAGGATGTCTAGTTTGCTTCAGTGATCAAGATTACATGGTATTGGCAAAGGATAGGCAGAGCTCACTGGATCAAACCAGTGATGAGAAATAGACCCCCTCTCCTCCACAGTCACTTGTTTGACTCTGAAAGCACCAAGATTAATTAATGGAGAAAGGATGCCATCTCTAACAAATCATTCCAGATTGACGTTCGTATGAACAAAATGAGCCCTGACTCTTATTTCTCACCGTAGACATTAAACTAACTCAAAATGGCTCATAGGCCCAGGTATAAAGCCTAATATTCTAAATAATGTGAGAGAAAACAATAGAAAATCTTTCTGACCTTGGAGTGGCCAAAGGTTCTTATTTGGTATTAAAAAACAAACAATTTTTAAAAATCCCAAAACAGAAAAACCAAAACCAAACACAAACCATAAAGAAAAATCTGACTGTAAATAGCATTGGAACATGGATTAACGTTTACTCCTCCGAATCTACCTACAACTAAGGAAAAAACACGTAAGATGTGGACCAGAAGAAATGCTAACCTGACGTGTCTAACAAGGGAGCTGTCTGTTCCAAGATGCTATCAGGTTAATTAATAGGGAGATAAACCATCAGTTGAAGAGGGGTAAAGAGTCAAATAAAAGCTTCACAAAAATCAAGATAAGCAGGAGACCAACAGATGCGAGGTTGGATGACAGCCTGGTGCTCATCATCAGAGCTAAGCACCTTAAGACAGCTGCAGTACCACTAGGGGTAGCAGGTGGACCACAGCCAGTGCTGGGGAGCCTGCATATGACCAGACCTGGGGTCCTTCCTGGTCACTGCATCACAGCCATGCGACAGAGTGTTGCAATTGCTTATGATGCTAAACACAGCCTGCCTATGTGACCTGGTGGCTCCACACAAATGCTCCGTGATCATCAGCGTCAGGAGTTGAGAGAGTCCAGCTGTGGTCAGCTGATGGTGCATGAATGAGGTGAAGCAGGTCCCTGCAGTGGGCCCACTCCCCAGCAATGAGGAGACCAAGAGCCAATACGTGTCCCATCTCTGAGACATTGAGAGGACATTCTAGGACCCACACATCTAATTCATGGACAGAAAGCAAACCATTTTTGCCTGGAGCAGGGGTGAGGGCCGTTTGGCTAAGCAGGCGCAGGAGGAGCCTTGCGGGATGCAAGTCCAGCTTTCCCACAGTGTCCCACAGGGCCCTGGTTCCCAGCCCCTGCAGATACCAAGACCCCCAGATGCTCAGTTCCTCATGTGAAGTGGCACTGAGTGTGCCCCCACCCTCTGTGACCCTCCCGCTTTCAATCATCCTAGGTCACTTACAATGCCCATCACAACCTAAATGCTATTTGAACACATGTTAGGCTGTGCTATTTATGGACTAACGACAAGAGGAAGGTCTGTCATGTTCAGTACAGACACAGTGTTTGTGGGATTTTTTTGACCCGGGCTTGATTAGCCCCAGGGCTGGGAACACTCAGGCACAAAGGGCCAACCGTGTTCTCTACTGAGTTGTCATGGTGGTTACGCGTGTCTGTGTACTTGTCAAAAAGCATTAAGCGGATGTAATCTTAAAACAGGTACATTTCATTGTGCGCAAATTATACTCCCCAAAAGCTGGTAGAAAAATAAACTATGTGACATTTTGGTTGAGGGCAAGTGGATGTTAAAATGTGCCCCAGGCTACCTGCACTAGTAAGATTCTTGAGAAACAGAGCACTCTGTCTCCACTGAAAGGCGTCCTTCAATGTTAGGGAGAGGAAGCCAAAATCAAAGCAGGGGCTGATGTGGCTTTGGTGGCGGGGAGGGTGTCTTCCCCTGTACCCTGGGGAGGCAGAAGGGGGCAGATTCTCCTCTGATGTGTCCTTAAAATAAGAAATGCTGGTGACAACGTGGGTGTGGGGCAGGGGGCCATAAATTGATGAGGGCCCTGGAGAAGAGACAAGTCATCTGCAAACTGGGAAAGTCAGGATACCTGAAAACAGCCACTGCCCACCTGCCATCTTGGACGTCTGCTGACAAGTGTCCCCTATATTTTGGAGGTGAGGTCTAACGCATCTCCAGCTCACCCAAGAACCTGTTTCAGCCAGGAACCAAGAGACTGCTGACCCAGCAACCTGATCTAAGCTGCCCCATGGGTTTTATTCCCACCAGTGTCACCGTTGTCTCAGGGTTTTCCTATACCTCCACCTGGCTCTCGCCTCACAGAGTGACTTCTTTTTGACATTCTTGATTTTTTGTCCTGTTGGTATGTGACTGTAGGAGCTTGAGCTGCATCTGAGGTTGGCTGGCTTTGTTCCAGCAGCCATGAGGCCTCAGGGAAGGTTCTCTTGGCCTTTTCCCCCTAAGTGTAGATCATGATCACAAAACGGCTGCTGCACAGGTAGACACACTGTATCTACAGACTCACGGTGTCTCTGTTCCTGACCATAAGAAAGGTAAAGGAATAATGGCCTTTTCTTTACCAGGAGTCGACTCAAATGCCTTATGTATGCCACATTCTCAGCACGAAGTACTGTGTTGTCATAACACACGGGCAGCCTCCCACAGAGAGGTTCATCTCCCCATGCATACATATGCAAAGACGTATGTCATCTTTATTTTCAGTCCTGTATTTCCATCCCTGTACCTTAGAAGACCTTCTTAGTGGTCCTCTTTGCACATGTACTTGGGGTTGAAGCCCCGCCT
>NW_026010052.1:15964-19924 GCF_001458135.2 Marmota marmota marmota
TTTTTTTTTTTTTTTTTTTTGATCCTTCAGAAATGATTTCCAAAGTCTGTGATGACAAATCAATGTACAAATTGGGTAAACACTGGGCACCCGTGAACAGCGCACTGTCTAAATTACGGGGTTCAGGGATGTCTCTTTGCTGCTATTCCGCTTCACCTGCTTTCCCAACAGCAAACACAGCTCCTTAATTTGCAGTATTCAGGGCATAGATTTTTTTCTTTGTCTAGTAACAGGATTAGCTCAAATCAAATATCCAAAATAGCTCATCTGTCCCCTCGCCTTCGAAAGGAGCTTATTTGAGGAGCAGCAACCCAGAAGGAAATTATTGAACCACACTTGGCTTCCTGCTCTCACGGAGCCACAAACCCTCTCACCCTTGTCTTCAGGGGGAGGTAGGCAGAGCCACCAGCCACCAGGCATCCATACTGCTTCCTGGCCCATGGGTGGTCTGAGCAGGGTGTCATCAAACAGCTGTCTCGGACCCCAGGGTCTGCCAGGGGCATGTTTTAGAGACCCCTGTGCCATTGATGAGGTTGGACAGAGTAACTTCCTGGGGACAGCTACGTTAACCCTAACCCTCCTGTTTCCCAGAGACAGCCAACCACTGTTTCCTGGGTTGATTCTTTGAAGATAAAAAGTGAGACCGGTGCAAGCTTTCAGGGTGTACAGATGACTGAAGCTTGTGACTTCATCTTCACACGAGGAGGTCCAGTCAATAGGCAGTTGCTTGTTTTGCAAACCAAATTTTGAATTTGATAGGAAAATATGCAAATGCCACACTAATTTCCCCAAAGTGTGGAGCAACTTTTTTTTTTTTTTTAAAGAAAGAGAAAGATTGGACTTTCAATTCAGGAAGAGCCACATGATTGTCACTATTTTTGTCTTCCTGACAAGGTGAAGGTCAAGGTTTGCCATTTTGTGCCTTGCTTTAAATACTCCAGAAAACCAAGCCCCCACAATGGCTCCCCAAAAAAGGTATGTCCAAAGGTATGTCCCCCTGGTACCTGTGAATGGGAACACACTTGGAAACGGAGGCTTCTCGGTTAGGGATGTGAGAAGATCCCATCCTGGACTTCTCCAGCAACCACTGTCATTATGAGCAAAGGGACAGCTGGGATACCCAGAGGAGAAGCCCAGGCCAAAGGCCACATGGAGATGAGGTGGGGATTGGCCATGTGCCCCCCCCAGGCCACAGCGCTCCAGGAGCCACCAAACGGAGAGACTGAGCCTTCTTTATGGGTGATTGTGGCCCAGCTGGTACCCCAGCCTTTCAAGATAGTTTCTGTCATTTTAAGTCACCAAGATTGTGGCCACTTGCTATGCCTCCCAGGGACATTGATAATACAAGCCCACTCATGTGCTTCAAGACTCGGATGAAGAAAGGATACAGTTGGATTTGATGTAATTCAGCTGTGGAGACAAAAATAGGTCTGCCGCCTGTGTTTCATGAACTTGAGTCCTGAAACCCTTTTCTCAATGCTGGGGCACATGGTAGATGACTTGGTTTGAATTATAATAATATGGCAAACTGCTTATTTTAGATATCAATACTTAGGTCTAGTAAGGAAAAGGTGCTGCATGATTTATCAAACAGATTGGAAGGATGGCTTCAATACCGACACCGCACATTTGGTCTTGCCAGGTTCAATGTGGAAAAAAAACCATGGAGACGAGCATGCAATTTTCATCGAGTTCTGCTTCTTGCTACCTTCTCTCAGCTCCTCCCAAGATAGAAATTCTAAAATGCTGTGAATGGAAAAAGTGGGACAGTCTTCTGTCAGTTTCACCAGTTAGGATCTGCAGGCTTCTCTGTTGACAGATAGATTGTTCATGAAAGTTCTTAATTAGCCAGGCTCTTCTGAGGTGGCGCTTGGTTTTGAAGGGGGTTGGCGAGGCCCAGGAGGGAGGGCTGGGGAGTTTTCTGTGACCTGCCTTCCCCTCCCTCTCCCACTCAGACTCGACGCTCTCACATTGTGGTGTTCATTAATTTGTTTAAACACTCTAAAGTTTACAGGCTTGTGCTAGCTCCAGGAAACCAAAAGTATACACAAAACCACACCCAAGACAGCCAGCTGATGGGTGTCCCAGGAGGTGGCATTTATAAGGCACTTTAGGGACACAGTCAGTGGAGGAAGCAGCTTGTCTGCCTGGGAGAAATTGTCAGTCAGGAAGGCCACATGTGGAGGCCGGGCTTTCGAGAGTCTGGAAGGATGGGTGGAGAAAAGTCATGATGGGAGTCGTGAAACCAGAAACCCTTCGGAGCAGCTGCCCAGGGCCTGGCAGGTCCTGAGTCCTACCTGCATCACCCACATCAACACTCAGTCCACTTTAGAGACCCAGAGACCAACCACCTCTTATGGATAAGGAAACTGAATCAGAGTAAGTCTGGGTGATGGTCCTAAGTGGCAGAGCAGGACATGGACCAAGGCCACCCTGAGCCACTGTGCCACCTGCTGGCTCCTGCAAGAGGAGGAGCACTGTGGGGAAGGAGAGCTCGAGGCCCAGGCGTGCTCAGGAGAGGCCAGCCAGGGTTGATCCTCCCAGGGTCAGTATGGGGCGCTGGCGCTCCGCCACAAGAGAAGAGCTGGCCCCCAGGACTGCAGTGGCCCCTCCAGGTGGGGTGAGAGGTGGACCTGCTGCTGGCCAGTGAAGCCGGTGGGTCCTCTTCCCTCCCCTCCCTCATGTGTTTCCCTTGCTTCTGGTTCTTTCCTGCCTTCAGAACAAGTGTCTGCTGGGAGCAGATGCTGGGGTCCAGTGAGGAACCAGCAGGCAGCGAGGTGGAGTTTTTCATCACACAGTAAGATCCGTCCCTTCTCTGGTTCCCTGTGCCTTATGGCCATTGGACCAATTCTGGTATCGGTCCATCGATGGAAGTGGAAGTTATGAATCACTTTCAGTGAGATGGGCAGATTAAAGAGACAAGCAAACAGGTCAGATAATTTCCAAACTGTGGCAAGTCTGATAACTAAAGCAGGTGACATGGAGAACTAACGGAGAGCGGGGTGGGCTGAGAAAGACCCTCTCTGAAGACTAATGAGATGCAGAGACTCGCCTCACACCTGGCTCCATGTCTCTGGTTGCTCCAGGGGCTGGTGTGGGTTTTCCTAAGGAGCAGAACTGCCCAGGGGTGAGGCAACCCCGGGTTCTGGGCGCTGGTAGCAGGTGCAGCACTCAGTCTTCCTACCTTGGCTGAGATCCTTGAGCCTCTGCATTCTAATCTGTAAAATCAGAGCTCTGGCTCCTCCCCACAGACTTGTTTGTGGATTATGTGCATAAAGCCTGGGAGACGTAAGCGGCGCCCATGGTCCTCCGTATGCGTCCGAGTGCTCGGTCCTGATCCTTTCCACTCGCGCACCCGGTAGCCCCAGAGTGTTTGCTCAACAGCTGGCTTTTTAGATCAGCTGCTTCCCACCAGGAGACCTTGGGACACAGAGTGTTGAGTCCTTACTGGACTTCCCCAGTGTCCCCATGCTGTCAGGTGCTGCTCCATGCTGGGTCCCGCTCAGCCACGTCAGACTAACCTCTGCAGGACACAGCGGTCAGTGGGATGACCTGGGACAGCCGGTCCACACACCCACCTCTCGGCTTCTCTAGAGCAGAAGGCCTCTGGCTTGCGAGGTCCCAGTCTCCTGGTTGGCTCCTCCTTGGTGCCTCTTTCTGTCTTTCTGCCTGCAAGCCCGGTTGGTCTGCCTCCCCCTGGCGGCTCTGCTAGCTCTCTGGATTTGTCCCCTCCAGTTCGTCCAGGTCCCTTTGTCCTTTACCATTTTGTCTCACTCCATCTCTCTCTCTGTCTGTTCCTCTCTCTCTTTAGGACCGTACTTGCTTGCCCATCATCTCCCTCTCCCTCCATCTTCCCTCCCTTCTTCCTCGTTCCTTCTTGCTCTACTCTTCCACCTCTCTCACCTCCCCTCTCTTCCCTTCCAAACCATGGATACATCCACCCACCCACCAACCCACCCA
>NW_026010052.1:24004-29599 GCF_001458135.2 Marmota marmota marmota
CTGGGAGCAGGGCAGAGCCGGTCTCCATGGTCCTGCGCCTCTCTGGCTCCTGTGCCCCATCTCTGTGGCAGTCTTGGTCTCTGGGGCTCATGGTTCTCTCTCACCCTCCCTGTCTCTGTCCAGCTTGGCTAACGGTGCCTGTGGGAGCCTCTGCTCTTCCGCTCTGGCCCAGGTTGGATGTTACTGCCCACTTTACAGAAGAGATGATTGCTGGCCCGGGGCCACTAGGAAGTCTGTGGTGCAGACAGATCTCCTGGCTGTAAATCGAGGGCCGTCCGTGTCGACCCGGCCTGCTCCCCTGCCACGGGTGTGGGGCCTCCAGGGAAGGGTGCAGGATCCCGTGTCCTCTCCAGCTGGTCAAGTGAAGCATTTGAGAAACTGAGGACATCGCGACTTTGGTGTCATTTTGGAAAGTTGGAGCCTTGGGGTGCAGCTCCTCTGTCTCCCCCACCAGGACTCAGGGAGCAAAGGACACTGGCATGGCTGAGCCCTTGGGGGAGGATGACTCTGGTGAGAGCAGAAACCAGCTAGGACCCGTGGAAGCTGCTCTGCAGGTGAATTCTTGACAAGGACATGACGTGTCCTGGAATCCGAAGGCTGTGAAGGGCCACCTGCCTGAGCTCTGCAGGAAGCCTGCTCCCTGCCAGTGCAGGGGCTGCAGGGACTGGGCTATTTATGCCAGACTAGCAGCCGCCCTGCTGGTGACCTCTTCTCACACCAGCTAGGGAGACTCACACCCTCCACCCGTAGCTACTGGGGTGGAAGTGGCCACCTTGGACTCTGGTGAGCAGCTGGGAGCTCCTTTCAGGGCTGGGCCTTCCCTCCACAGCTGCTGGCTAGGGCCTAGGACAGCACATAAGAGCCCCTCCTGACCCTCTGTGTGCCAGCCTATTAGGAATACCTTTTTTTGTGTTATTCAAGAACTCATAAAGAGCTGAATTTTGCAATATCTTACTGCATTGTGGATAATAAATTATCCGAATCTAAAAATATCCCTTGGGTGCGTTGGGGAGGGGAGAAGGGCTGTTTCAGAGTTATATAATGCACAACAGTGGGACTGAAATCCTTCATTTAAATTGAAGGCAGTGTCTTTGCTCCTCTCTGGATGAAGTTCACATCGCCTTGCAGCTGTCAGAGTGAGTCTGGGTGTCTGCCACCTGAGTGTGGTCAGATTAGATTCCTGCCTAAAGGCCAGTGTTCTTGGGCCAGGGACCTGGGCATGCAGGTTGCCAGATCTCAGGGCTGTGGTCCAGAACCACAGGCTGGGGGAGGAACTGGGGGGAGCACATGAAAACCAC
Organism: Marmota marmota marmota; assembly: GCF_001458135.2. Lineage (NCBI taxonomy): Eukaryota > Metazoa > Chordata > Mammalia > Rodentia > Sciuridae > Marmota > Marmota marmota. The sequence continues at coordinate 25,303 of NW_026010052.1, forward strand.
ACAAGGCTATGGTAGGGGTCTCTGGGGACACTTGACTGCAACTAAAAATTAAGGTTCACATGCATGTGAACCATCTTTGTAGAGGTTTTAAAATTTAAAATCTCTATAAATCTACCTTTGATCCTTCAAGCTTTCTTTTGAGTTAGGCAAAGGAGTGGATGGCAAGGTCCGTTGCACAGGCAAGGAGCTGAGCAGGCTCGCAGGGTAGCCAGCCAGGTGGTGGCTTCTATGGCAGATCACATGCGCTCCCATCCTAGCTCATTACTTAGCAGCAGTGTGATTCTGGTAAAATGGGGATACAAATAGTAACCCTTTAATAGCGGTGTTGCAATAGCAATGTTGCAATAGCGATGTTTGAGGATGAAGTAAGATGTTAATAAGAACTGTTAAAATGTATCAGGCACTTACAAGGTCCCAGGCAGTTTTTGGTGCTTTATCAGGTATTGATACATATCATTCTCTGTATTATAAACACACATTATTATGAACAGCAAGTGCATATAAATCATTCGGCCCGTGCCTATCAGTTATGTAAGGGTTTAAGAGAAATTAATTGTCATTAGTCATGTTTGTTAGGTGACTTATATTCTGTATTGCTATGCATTTGTTCATCAGTTCATCTTTAATTATTTTTTTGTTTTGTTTTGGTGGTGCTGGGGATCGAACCTGGGGCCCTGTGCATGCAAGGCCAGCTTTCTACCACCTGAGCCACAGCCCAGCCCTATCAGTTCATCTTTGTTGTATTTTCTTTTGGTTCTTTTGATTGTATCTGTGGGCCCGAAAATGGATTTCCCAAATACCTTTGTTAAAATCCCCCCAATATCAATATTCTCTCTCTCAACATAAACACCTAATATTATTTTAATGAAGTTATTCAAGAGTAAGTTACACATATGAGGTACTTTGTAAATACTTTGGTGTGAATTTCCCCAGAATCCTTAAAAAGGAAGAGTGAAATCTTAAAATCTGGAAATGAATGTCAACACAAAGAATTTTCCCATCCCTGGGCTTTATTCTTATTCTTGGCCCACTAGTGTCCATTGTACCAACCAACCAACCAACCAACTCTGGAATTGTGTGTTGTGTCTGCGCCCCTTGATCTGGAAGGGTTCCCTGGTCTCTGTCCTTAGACGAGGATGCACTGGAGGGTACCGAGCAGTCACTGTGCAGTCCAGGCTGGCCTGGCCCTTGTTCCTTACCAGTCTCACCTCTCCTCCTCTGCGAGACACGGGGTCTGTTCACATGTCACTAGTGATGTCACTGATGGCCTGGAGCAGCTGGTGTACAGCGTCTGCACCACACAGCTGCTGTTTCTCCTGTTTGAAGTGAGTGCGTCTCCTGCACAGAGGTCCTTTGCGCTGTGCAGATATCCTGTTCCTTGTACTTTCGATCACTACTCGAATCCATGCGTGATTCTGCCTGGAGAGCTGTGGTAACAAATGGTGGCCACGGAGGTGGTGGTCTCCTTCTGTCATTCCTTCCTCATTTACTGGTTGGAGTTCGACCCTAAGGACGCAGCTTCTGCTTCCCAGTGGTGTTGGTGTGGACTCATCCTAAGTTCATTGTCACCTTCTGGGACGACTTGCGGTGATGCTGAACCGTCCTGGTTCTGCAGCAGCATCTTCACCTGTCTCCTGTGTCCATTTGACATTTTCTGAGCACACTGTTAGCTTCTGGGTGTTTTGGCTCATGACCTTGACAGTCCTCGTCTCAATCTGTGAATTGGCCATTTCTCTTTCCTGGGGCATGGTGTTCAGAACTGCAGTCTGGGCTCTAGGTGTCCTGGCTGCTAAAGGGGTATTGTCCTTTGGGTCTGTGCACCACCCCCCCCCGGACAGAACTGAGGAAAAGCACACGTGTGCACACACCCACGGCCACACTCCACATGTGCACACACGGGCATCCCACCCCAAGCTCCCGCTGGCCACCTGTGCCAGGTCCTGTTTGCAGAGCTCAGCCTGACTCTCTCTCCTCTCCACCTTGAAACCCCTTCTTCCAGTAGGAAGAACCCTGGCGCTCAGTATACAGCACTTCATTTGCTCAATCCTAGATACTAAAGGAGCTTCGGAGCTGCTGACCTGCACTGCGGTGGAGAATGACCCAGCCAGAATTCAAGACGTGTTTACAGTTATTTTTGTCTTTGCTCTGAGAGTCCAAATAACCTGCCCCAAAGTTACTTGCAACCACTAGATTCTAATGGTTCAAAACGATGGAGGTTGATTTTGCCCACACCCCATGTCCAACACAGATCAGTCTGGGGCTTTGCTCTGCATTGTCCTTACTCTGAGACCCAGGGTGACAGGGTGACTATCACCAGCACGGCAGAGAACAGAGGGCACAGGGACTTGCATTCTTGGATCCTCTGGTTCAAAGTGAGTGTATCTGCCCACTCACCTTCTGTGGCCAGGTCCCCTCACCTGGCCACACCTACAAAGTGGGCAGAGAAGGCCAACCATTCTCTACAGCTGGTGGGCAAGTCAGTTATCTACTATCTTCCTTATAAACCCCTGGAGAAAAAAATCTGTTTTACAGAGGAGGAAGCTGAAGGACTTGGGCTAGTCTTAACTAACACATGGAGGCAGTTCATCATGTTCTCTGCTACGTACTATTTCACACTGTGGGTATGTACCGTGCCCACTGAGCTGTGCCCAGCATGTGGACATTCAGAAGGTTTCCACCTTCTCTATGGGACACAGTGCTCCAATGAGTACCCTTGAGCAGTGGCCTGGGTGGAATTGTTGAGCAGCACCAGCCTCAGTCAGAGACTCCTTATTGCCTTTTTTCTTCTTAATAAAGTAAATATAGAACTAACCTCATTAATTTATTACAGGAATTGTATTGGGTACCACAAGAAGCCCTTCTCCCAATGCCGGGAACATAGCCGAGCTTTCCAATGTAGCGGCTACTGTTAGTGTTATTATTGTCGTTAGAGGAGCTGGGATGCAGTGGAGCTGTTACTGGTCCGTGGCGCCAGGGCTGGAGTGTGGGCTCTGGCTCTCTCTGTCCCTTTGTGCGCTCTATGGGCCCTTCTCCTGATCCAATGGGGCTTTGGGTTTCCAGCATGGGAGCCATGGCTGCCACCTTCCCTTCTGAAAGGAGGTGGTGCCTGGGGCCAGTGCGTCCTCCTCCTCTCCCTACCTCTGAGACCGGAGCTAACAGAGCTGCCATTGAGAGACCCTAGCCATCTGAGTGACAAGAAGGGGGAAGAAGGACCATCTGGAGCACTCAGGGCCGCTGGGGCCTAGGCCTGAGGATTCCTCTGTGGCCATGACATGTGGAGCCACCTCACCCTGAGAGAGCCGGCACTGCTCACAAGGCGTTGAGGCCTACTGGGCTCGCTCTACTGACCATGTTCCCAATCCTGCCAGGTCCTTTCCCACTGGCACGACTGTCACAGTGGCCACGTCCAGTTGGTACATAGCCCTGCACTCCTCCTAACCCTGGGCAAAGCACGAGCCTGTTCCCAGAACAGTATTGCCTCAGTGTTCAGAACATGCAGTGGGTTCCAGTGTGTGTACAAGGTTCTGCAACCATCAGTGCTAATTCTCGAACGTTCACATCACTCCCACCACACAGACCATACCGCCCAGCGACCCCCACGCCCTTCATCCTCTGCTCCCTTCACAGCCACTGATCCACGTCCCGTCTGTTCCGGACATTTCACACACATGGAATCGGCAGATGCGTGTCCGGGCTTATTTCTCTAAACATAATGTTTTTAAGGCCCGTCCCTATTGTGGTCTATGTCAGTTCATCCTTCTCATGACTCAGTGGTGTTCCATTGGAGAGGCCAGCTTGCGGGCAGCCCGTGATGGGATCTCCTTAGGCACCTGGCACTTGCCTTCGCTTTGGGCACATGCACAGCTCTTGGATGAGCATGGCCATACTTATGCATTCCCAAGAACATGCCGCAGTCTTCCAAAGCCCTGTGGTCATCTCCTTGCCCTTCTCTCTCCTTTAAGCTATTTGATGAGGTGCTCTCCATGCCTCAGAGAGCTGTGCAGGTGAACAGTCACCTGTAATTGCTTTTGACAAACATCTCCAGGGAGAAGATGAGCCCAGAGCCAGGCCACATACAGCCTTGCCAGTGGGGTGCTCCAGGGAACCCACAGACAAGGTGTGTACCGTGGGTGGTTTGGGAATGCGGGTGGGAAAGGTCTCCAGTGGGGTTCTTCTCCCTGTGATGCCCACACTGGTGGTTTTTACTGGGAAGGTGGCGTCATGCTTCAAAGCCATTGCAGAGCTGGAGAGTGGGGGAGTGGCCTCAAGTTAAAATGCCACCAAGGTCTCTGTGTTT
>NW_026010053.1:0-3179 GCF_001458135.2 Marmota marmota marmota
TGCAGTCAGGAAGCGGGACTATGGAAAGGTTTGTGCACACTGACAGTCACCGGCTTCTTGGGCTGTCTTCCTTTCAGCATGGAGGGTTGGCATCAGCTTGATGGTTGTACTCAGATCATGAGAGAGGCTACCGAGGAACCAGATCATTAAGACATTCCCTCAAACATGCAGGGCCAAGGTGTTTGATGGTCAGAGATGCAACACGGGGTCTTTTGATACCAAATCACCTACAGGTTGAGATGAAGAAGAATCAAGAGCTGAAGATGATGGCTGCCCGTGGAACGTGAGGGACTGGACAGTGGTGAGAGTGGACAGCAGTGCTGGGACGCTAGCCACCTGGCAAACCTGGGGCCAGCCAACAGATGACCCCTCATTGGAGTGACATAGGGAGGCCACGGTCCCCCGTCAATGGCTGGGGTTTGACTATTTAGAGACCCAGGCTGATGCCTATAGCTTGGAGAACATTGTCCAGCCTGGTGCCCAGAAGGAAGAAGGAGGCTTGGGGCTCAGCTAGAGTCTCTACCACATTCCTGACAGCTCCAACCCCAGTCTGGACACTCAAGATCATCTGAAACCACGGCCAGCCGTGGCCTCGTGAGTGGTAAAATGCTTTGGCCCATTAACAAGCATTAAAAACCAGGCTGGCCGGTGTCACATCTGTGACAGTCAGGATCATGACACTCAGATCGAACAGGTGAAGGACAGCAAGGCGTGCATAGCAGGAGGAATGCTACACGGGACAGGAGGGAGGGACCTGTCCATTCATAGCCAGGAGGGCTGTCGTGTGGGCAAGTGAGGGGGGCACAGGTCCACTGGAGCCAGAAAGACTCGCTGGACACTGGTGTGCCTATTTTATTAATTGGTACCCAGTTATTTGAACGGATAACAGTTACACTGACCCTGACCAAACTTCCAGAGTAAATTAATAACAGGGAATTGGGGGTTCTCAGAAAAGGGAGGTGATCATTGAAAGTTTCCCTTAGGATTTTGATTATGGTATTATGCTTGGAAATACCACACCCAGTCCCAGATTTGCTTTTGCTACATTTTCTCCTAGCTATTTAAACAAAAACTTCCCACTGTGTATAGTGACTTTCTTCAATATATTAAATAATGGATTGGGATTTTAAAAACAATACTTTTACATCAAAGAAGCTATATGTACCACTCATATGATGTATGAAAATGACACTTTATATCTGAGATTTTCCTGGTAAACACCCACAAACCTGACTTAATCATGGGAATATAGCAAGAAAGTACCAGTTAATTGGTATTTTGAAATAATATTTGCATTATGAACTCTTTAAAAAAAAAGACAAGAGGTGGAAATGCAGAATTAATTTTTTTTTAAAGAGAGAATTTTAATATTTATTTTTTTTAGCTTCGGCGGACAGAACATCTTTGTTTGTATGTGGTGCTGAGGATCGAACCCGGGCCGCACACATGCCAGGCAAGCGCGCTACCACTTGAGCCACATCCCCAGCCCCTGTACTATGAACTATTAACACATAAAAATGTATAGATATATACTGTTCAATATAGTTACTTCTGGCCACATATGATCATTGAATGTTTGAAATGTGGCTAGTATGAGTTAAGATGGACTATACATGCAAAGTAAACAACAGGTACCAAAGAATTAAAATAAAAGAAGGGATACAATTAGTCATAAAACACCGATTATGTACTGAAATAATAATTTTTATATTTGAGTCAAATTACATTATTAAAATTAATTAAATTTGTTGATTTTTATTTTTTACTTTAAAATGTTTAATCAGCACATAAAACTATATATTCAGGTATGAAAAACGATTATATGTATGTATACACACAGATATATGTGCACTTATCATGTATGTATCATGTATTGATCACCATGGTCAAATTAATTAATATAGCCATTACCACTCATAGTTACTATGATTTCCAGCATTTTATATGTAGTAATTGGAACATTTCAAATTACATATGGTCCATGTTCCATCATGGACCATATCTATTTGATAGCTCTATACCTAACTTATAAATCTTAATTTTCTTTACCATGTTCATGGGATCTTTATAGAAATCTCATAAAACATCAATTAGTATAAATGTAAAAAATATCAATAATTTAAGCATACCATATTCAAAATGTGGATAACCAAATATAAAGAATAATAAATTGAAAGAAGTTCTATTTAAAAAAAAAAAAAAAAAACACCTTAGCTCTTTAGGAGCAAGCATGGAATTTAACAAATAAAAAAATGCAGCAAAATATTTAAAGCATTGAAATATAAAAACCACCCACCTAAAAATTCTGTATTCAGTAAAATTATCCTTCAAATGTGAAGCAGAGATCAAGACTTTCTCAACAAAAATTGAGGTATTCTTTGACAGTATACCTGCCCTGCAAGAACTATTAAAAGGAATGCCTCAGAGGAAAAAGAAAATAACACAGCTCAGAAAACAGATCGACATAAAGTCATGATGAGTATTTGACAAAGAATAAGTGAAAGAAAAATGCAAAAACAAATTTCTTAATTTAATTAGTCTGACACCATTGTGCTAATACTAATTAGCTGTATTTAATTCGCATCTATACAATTATACATTTTGCTCTCCAGCCCACATGAAACACCAGCCAAATCAAACCACATTCTGGACCATAAAATACACCTTAACAAACATACAAGTAGAAATTACAATGCCTAATCCCAGATCACAATGAATAAACTTGAAACTGACAATAGGAAGATAGTGAAAAGCCCTGAAAACTGGAAGGGTAAAAACAACAACAACAAACTTCTAAAGTGACATATGAGACAAATAAGAAATCTCAAGAGAAATTTAAAAGCATTTCAAAATAATCAAAAATCAAATTACAAGTTATAAAAATTTGTGGGGAACATTAAAAACAGCAGGAAATTGATAATGTTGAATGCATATATTAAAGAAAGATAGATCTGAAATCAATAACCTAAGCTTCTCACTTAGGAAACCAGAAAAAGGAAAGCAGAGTAAATCTTAAGTAAACCGAAAAAAAGAAATAATTAAAATTAGAGCAGAACTCAATGAAATTGAGAACAGGATACCAAAAGAGAAAATTCATGAAAAAAAAAGGATGGTCTTTTGAAAAGATAAAATTGGTAAGAATCTAATCAAGGTAGCTAAAAGGTGGGGGGGGACGGAGA
>NW_026010054.1:0-3179 GCF_001458135.2 Marmota marmota marmota
TTTAAGGTTAGGGTTAGTGATAGGATTAAGGTTAGGGAAAGGGTTTGCGTTTCTGTTTGGGTTAGGGAATTGGTTAGGTTTAGGGATAGAGTTAGGGTTTTGGTTAGGGTTAGTGTTAGGTTTAGGTTTAGGGTTAGGGTTAGGTAAGGATTAGGGTTATGGTTAGGTTATTGTTAGGGTTAGGGTTAGGGTTAGTTTTTGTGTCAGGTTTAAAGTTAAGTTTAGGGATAGGGTTATGTTAGCGTTAGGGTTAGGGTTAGATTTAGTGTTAGTTTTAGTGTTAGCGTAAGTTTTAGTTTAAGGTTTAGGATTAAGTTTAGGTTTAGGTTTCGTGTTAGGGTTAGGGTTAGGATTAGGTTTAGGGTTAGGGTTAGGGTTAGTGTTTGTTTAGGGCTAGGATTAGGTTTAGTTTTATGGCAAGTTTTAGGCTTAGGTTTAAAATTAATATTTGGCTTAGGGTTAGATTTAGTTTATGTTTAGTGTTAGGGTTAGTTTAGGTTAGGATTAGCTTTAGGGTGAGGTTTAGGGTTAGGATTATTTTTAGTGTTATGGTTATGGTTAGAGTTAGGGTAAGAGTTCGGTATAGGGTTAGGGGTAGTGTTAGGTTTAAAGTAAGGGTAAGGGTTAGCTTCAGTATTTGGGTTAAGGTTAGGTTATGTTTTGTGTTAGGTGTAGGATTAGGTTTAGGGATAGAGTTAAGATTAGTAATAGGGTTAGAGTCAGGGTCTGGGTTAGTGTTAGGTTTAGAGTTAGGGTTAGGGTTACTGTTATGGTTAGGGTTAGGTTTTATGTTAGTGTTACTGATAGGGTTAGTGTTAGGGTAACAATTAGGATTAGGGTTAGTTTTAGGGTTAGAATTATGGTTAGTTTTGGGTGTAGGTTTAGGGTGAGAGTTAGTGATAGGTTTAGGTTTTTGGTTAGTGATAGGGTTAGGGTTAGTGCTAAGGTTAGGTTTAGGATTAGGGTTAGCATTAGTGTTAGGGTTACGGTTATGTTTCCTGTTTTGGTTAAGTTTAGGGTAGTGTTAGGTTTATGGTTAGGTTTAGTTTTAGGTTTAATTTTAGGGTTAGGGTTAGGGTTAGTTTTAGTATTAGTATTAGGGTTTGGTTAGATTTATTGTTTGGGTTAGGGTTTATATTATGTTTAAGGTTAGGGTTCATCTAAGGGATTGTGATAGAATTAGGGTTAGGGAGTGTTATGGTAAGGGTTAGGTATAGGGTTAGGTTTAGGAATATTTTTTTTCTTTTTTTTATTGGTTGTTCAAAACATTACAAAACTTTTAAATTTAGAAATAGTTTTAGGTTTAGTATTAGGGTTAGTGTTAGGGTTAGTTGTATGGTAAGGGTTAGCATTAGGGTTAGTTTTAGTATTAGTGATAGATTTAGGGTTAGCATTATTGTTATGGTAATTGTTGGGGTTTGGGTAAGGTTTAGGATTAGTATTAGGGTTAGGGTTAGTGTTACGGTTATTGTTAATTTTAGAGGTGTAGGTTTAAGGTTAGTGTTAAGGTTAGTGTTAGGGTTCATTTTATGATTTGTGTTTGGGATACTGTTAGGGTAACAGTTAGGATTAGGGTTAGATTTAGGGTTAGTGTTAGTGTTAGGTGTAGGGTTAGGTTTAATGTTAGTGATAGGCTTAGGTTTGGGTTAGGGTTAGGGTTAGTTTTGGAGTTATGATTAGGTACTTATTAGGGTTAGGGTTAAGCCTTGGTTTGAAATTAGTATTTGGATTAGGGTTAGATTAAGTTTATGGTTAGTGTTAGGGTTAGTATTAGGTTAAAGTTAGATTTAGTTTGAGGTTTAGGGTTAGTGTTAATATTAGGGTTATGGTTAGGATTAGTTTTAATTTTAAGGTTAGGGTTAGGTTTAGTGTTAGGTTTAGGGTTAGGATTAGGGTTAGTGTTAGGGTTAAAGTAAGGGTTAGGTTTAGGATTCATTTTTGGGTTAGGGTTAGTGTTCAGGTTCGTGTAAGGGTTCGTGTTAGGGTTCATGTTAGGGTTTGGTTCAAATTAGGGTTAAGGTTTTATTTAGGGTTAGGGTTTCAGAGGTATTATGGATAGGGTTAAAGACTGGGTTAGTGTTAGGGTTAGAGTTAGGGTTAGTGTTATGGTTGGGGTTAGGGTTTGTATTAGTTTGTGTTGGGTTAGGGATAGTGTTAAAGTTAGGGATATGTTTGGTGTTTGGGGGTTAGGGATTGTATTAGGCTAAGTGTTAGGTTTAAAGTTAGTGATAGGGTTAGGGTTGCAAGTAGGATTGGGTTAGGGTTAGGGTTAGGGTTAGGGTTAGTGTTGAGAGCCACAGCCAAAGGGGCCCCAGAAAACTTCCAGCTACCAGTAAACTTCCAGCTGTCAGCTGATGATTGGCTCACAGTGGCCCCAACAACATCTAGCTGATTGGCTCCTCTGTGGTGATGCTCATTGGAGATGCTCATTGAGCTGTTTCCCCGCCCTTTCAGACTGCCAGCTGATGATTGGCTCACAGCAGCCCCAGCAACATCTAGCTGATTGGCTCTTCTGCAGTGATGCTCATTGGGCTGTTTCCCTGCCCTTTCAGACCACAGAGCTGCTCATTGGGGGACTTTTTGGCTGCTCCCACGTGACCCAGCCAATCGGCCTCAAGACCAGGGGTATTGTGGGAGGTGGAGAGGCTTGTGGTGGAGAGAGAGGCTTGTGGGAAGCCGGTGGTGGCAGTTGGGCTCTGAGGCTTTTTCCTGAGGAGCTGTTTTGTTTGGCATCTGTGGTTCTAAAAATAAAGTTTGTTTCTTTTGACAAGAGGCTCCTGAATCGTGCCCAGCCAGACTGCAGCATTTGGTGCCTCGCATGGGAAGCGACTGAGGGTAAGTGATAAGGTAAACTGCTCGCCCTTGAGGGCAGGGTGAGAGGATGGGTAGCCATTTTAAGATTCCTCTTTTGTTTTGCTTCACTTTTGTTTTAAGTTGCCTGTCCCTGGAGATGAGTGAGACGGAAGAAAAACAGCTCACAACTGAGGAAAAACTATTTACGTCTGAGGAACAGATAGGGAGAAAGGAGGGATGCACATGTCACGAGGATAGAAAGGCTATAATGACTTTTTGTTGTTCCCTTTATATTTCATTCTGTCTCGGTTTTGTTTGGCGTCATCTTGTTGGGTTGTATTATAGTAGAAATACGGGATCAGAAATTAGTAAAAAACAAACTGAAA
>NW_026010055.1:0-3179 GCF_001458135.2 Marmota marmota marmota
AAAAAAAAAAAAAAAAAAAAAAAACAGAAAGAGTAACTCCAAAATGCTTTAGAATAGCAATAAAATTGATCATCATCTTAGGTTGAATCTAAGTGAATAAAATTTAATAACACATAATTTGATAATGTCATTATCTTTCTTTGATTGAAATATACTATTTATTCTGTATACCTATACTTTTATATTCTTAGGGACAGAATTAGGAACAGATGTGATGGCTACATCTCACATAAGCATAGAAAGTCTATAGAGCACCGTTCTGTGCTGAGAGACTAGCCTGGCTTTGTGGAGGGAGGTCGTCTGTCAGTAGAAAAATGACTATGCCTTTGTTTTCTATTTCACAAAATTTCTCCTACTGTTACCATCTGGCTAGTTAAAGCATGTTATATTTCTTAATAGTACTCTTTCCTAAAATTTTGTTTACTGTAAAAAAAAAATGATACTAAACATCTTACCAACCTTGAATTCTGAATTAAAGTCATTACTCTGAACATTATTAAACTTTAGCTGTTTTACAGATATATGGTAAGATACTATCATAAAGATTTGGTAAGTAAATATCATAAATATTTAAGCTATGTCTCTGAAGTCTTAAATATTTGGTCCAAGTCTATAAACATGGTACCTAGCCTTAAGAAGTTTACAATCCAGGAGGAGTGATAAGGTACATACATAAATCACAGTAATATAAGAAAAAGGTGTGATCCATTTTATAATAGAGACATAAATAAATATGGTATAGGATCACAAAAGAGAAAGTGATCAATTTTACCTGAAAAGATGATAATTATAAATAAAAATTTATGTAGAAGTAGACTGTGATGCATTCCTTAAACTTTCATGACTTAATTTAGATGTCAAAACAAGCAGCTCCATGTCTAGGGTTCAATGGAGATATTTCCTCCATAAATTTGGTTTGGGTGGAAGGGGCATTGTGGGTGGCTAAAATGGATGCAGATGACTTCATACATCATTCTGCCTTTCCCTTCTGGGAAAAACTTAGATATGCATGGGACCTTGGCTTTTATAACTAGAAGAGAAGAGGAATGTGTATGCCTTAGGGCAGGGGGCAAAGGAGAGTGTAAATCAGTTATTTACAGGCTGCCTGGCCTGAGAACTGATTTCAAAACTATATTTAGTAAAAAGAAAATCAGACTCTCAGAACTGCTTTTCCTAACACACTTCCTGTAATTCTGGGCAAGCAGAAATTGTGAAAACCCAACAGAATCTTTCAAGAATTAGTATGGGCACAAGCACAGATGTTTTAGCTCTGAGGTTAAGAAAGTAAAAAAGGTGCCTGCAATTTGTAAGAAAGCCGTTCCACGTTCTCTACCTAGAACACAGAAGTTAGTGGGCCTTAGTCTTGTTCAGAAGGTTAGAAGCTATCAATATACCCTAAATGTGGAGAGTGGTGTTTTCAAGAGGGGAGGGAAATAGAAGCAATCCTTCACCCCCATGGATGCAATGAAGGGAGAGAGGACTGGGCTGGATGGTACACTGGGGCTTTGGCTAATTGAATGGTGGCAGTGCCATCAGGAACCCTACTCTGGGGAATGCTGGCAAAGTACTGAAATAATCTTTGGAGATTGCTTGTTCCAATATGCAGGCCAAGCACTCAAGCCTTATTTTGCAAGTATATGTTGAAAAGGTATGGAATGTCAGCCAGACCCTAGACTGAGACTGAACTGGTTCAAATCTCATTTCTTGCACCAGTTAGTTGAAACCTTTTGGTGTCAGCTAATTAAAATTTCCTGAGTCTCCATTTCCTCACCTATAAAATGAAGATAGAAATAACCATCTTGGAAGACTTTTGCTAAAATTAAATGAGGCATAGTTAGATATGCATGGATATTCCTATTGGATAAAAGGATCCATTGAAGAATGGCTAATTTCAAGGTTGGCATTATTGTTTTATGAAGATGGCTAATTGCCATTAGTAATAAAATAATTGCATTTCATTTGCTCATGCTGACATTTCTAACTCAAAGAGCACAGATTTTTAGAGCTGAGTGTTAACCTTTCAATTACTTCATTTAAACTTTGATTTTATAAATTAAGAAAACATGGCCCAGAACAGTTCAAAGTTCCCCAAAATGATATAAGTAATTGGTGGTAGACCCCAGAGTAAGAAGTCAAGGAGTCTATTGTTCTTAGTTCTATTCCCAGTTTTGTGCCTCTTATCCTAAAGATAAATCAGCTATAAATGTAGCTTTCACACTTCAAAATCATGAATTTTTGTGAACAAAATAAATCCAAGACCCCATGTGGCTCAAGCTCAACTCAAAATCACATTCAAAGCAGCTCATCCCAGCAACTAAAAGTAATTCAAAAAGAACTGTGGTTTTTTTTTTTCTTTTTTTTTTTTTTTATTGGTTGTTCAAAACATTACACAGCTCATGACATATCATCTTCCATACATTTGATTCAAGTGGGTTATGAACTCCCATTTTTTACCCCAAATACAAGTTGCAGAATCACATCGGTTACACATCCACATTTTTACATAATACCATATTAGTGACTGTTGTATTCTGCTACCTTTCCTATCACCTACTATCCCCCCTCCCCTTCCCTCTCATCTTCCCTCTCTACCCCATCTGCTGTTGTTTAATTCTCTCCCTTGTTTTTTTTTTTTTTTCCCCTTTCCCCTCACAAACTCTTATATGTAATTTTGTGTAACAATGAGGGTCTCCTTCCATTTCCATAGTTTCCCTTCTCTCTCCCTTTCTCTCCCCCCACTCGTCTCTGTTTAATGTTAATCTTTTCCTCATGCTCTTCTTCCCTGTTCTGATCTTAGTTGCTCTCTTTATATCAAAGAAGACATTTGGCATTTGTTTTTTAAGGATTGGCTAGCTTCACTTAGCATAATCTGCTCTAATGCCATCCATTTCCCTGCAAAATCCATGATTTTGTCATTTTTTAGTGCTGTGTAATACTCCATTGTGTATAAATGCCACAGTTTTTTAATCCATTCATCTATTGAAGGGCATCTGGGTTGATTCCAAAGTCTAGCTATTGTGAATTGTGCTGCCATGATCATTGATGTGGCAGTATCCCTATAGTATGCTCTTTTAAGGTCCTCAGGGAATAGACCGAGAAGGGCGATAGCTGGGTCAAATGGTGGTTCCATTCCCAGCTTTCCTAGGAATCTCCATACTACTTTCCATATTGGCCGCACC
>NW_026010056.1:0-3179 GCF_001458135.2 Marmota marmota marmota
ATGAGAAATCATGTATACAACATCAGGTCTTTCCAGCTGAAGGTATCTTAGATGAGTCAATCTGCTGTAAATAACTGGCTAAGCAGAGAACCATGAGTGAGACTAGTCAATACCTGGCAAACCTGGCACAGACCAATGGAACTATCCAGTGAATTTACACAGTTGCAAGTTATGAGCATCATTGGTAATTTTATGCAGCAATTAATAATGATTACCGATTGAAGAAATTTTAACTGATGATTCAAATTTGATGGCAAAATAATTGAGGCCAGTAAACAAAATTTTCATGTCATTCCAGGCTTTGACTTTTATCTTTGTTCAATGAGGGAGCCACTTTAGAATATTTTAGCAAAGGAATGAGAGGGATTGGCTTTTTGTACTACTATCATCTTGGCTTCTGAGCTGAGAAGATACCTGAGAGACAATGGCAGAAGCTGGAAGATGAATCAAGAATCTTTAGCATTAATCTTGTTGAAGAATAGAAGTGGTATGGACCAGGATAGCAGCAGTAGGGAACAGTAGGGAACTGGTTATGTTTTAAACATATGTTTGTGTTATGTTGCTTATGTTTTATGTTTATGATCCTGTTTTTCAGGGTTGAAGGAGTTGTATTGGATTCACTATTGAATATGAGGGGAACTACCTTGCTTGGGGGTCTGAACAGGAAGTGACTATTCTATTCTCAAATTACACGAACTTAAAATACACAGTAATCAATGTCAAATCATAAGAATAGCTTTGATTATCTCTACAATAAGAAGAGCTGTTATTCTGTTGTTGGATATGGCAGGTGATTTTTAGAATATTAGTGTTTAGATACAGCTGAAAAGCAAAGAGATTTATAAGGGATTGAGATGAATTTCCATCTCCCCCCTTTCTCCATAACTGTTCAGTGACTGTAAACTGTTAATAATTCATTTTGATCATTTGAGGTACTTTACATTTGAAGACTGCATATAATGTACTGATTAAATCACATTATGTGTAGCTGGGTGAATATATTATTAAACAAATTGCCCCTTTCCATAACCATGAACTGTGCATCTGTAGCAAATGGTGGAACATTTTAATAAGGAATAGTGTAATTATATTATGGTCATTACTTTTTGCAGGCTTATTGACCTCATATTGGAGGTGAATATCTTTCAATGAAGATCTTTATTGTAAAGGAAGGGTTTTAAAGTTATAGTCAGTACTCATAATTCACTGAAAATACCTCTGCTTAGAAAATAAGGGAGTATTAAGGAGGAGCTTTTGGAGAAATTATGGAACTTCAAAAGAGTAAATCACCAATTATCCTTTTATGTTCCTCAGGAATAACTACGTTGGTGTATCTCTATTTATCTGTACAGTTATCTATTTTGCTTTGAAAGAAAAAAAAATGCTATACAAATAAATCAAGACAGATTCTTCTCTTTCAAATGTTAGATCAAAAGAAAATGCTTAGTATGTGGAAGATACTTGGAATTCTCTGACCCTTGCCTCCAGTCATTTGTAGAGACTCAGTACTGATCATGGAAAGGACCCCAGCTGAACTTTCAATTTAATAAAATTCAAAGGGGCTTTTAAAATGTAATTGATAAAATCATTTTGACTATTCAAATGTATGACAACACTATAACTTCTAATGAGTTCAAATTGAGTGTGTAAAATCAAAGGGACTAAGTTGAATTTCAAAGATAAGAGATTAAAAAAATAAGAATTTGCACACTGGTAAGATGTTTGAATTTTGTCTATGCAGATTTAAATGATGATTCTTTGATAATCATACAAATTTCAGTCAAATAGGATAAAATGGAAATTATAACATGGTAATACATTTTGGTTTATAGAGAAATATCAAAAAGTGATAGTACTAAGCAGATATCTGAATGCAAATAACAGATAAAGAATATTCTTACACGAAAAGTCAGTAAATCAAGTGCTAGGATACTTTAATAGAAACTAGGATAGTAATTTTCCTTCTCTGAGAGTGAGAACTTTTGACACCTCAGAATGGGCATAGAATAATGAGTAATTCTCCACCTTGAGTGTACTTAATAGTCACTTCATTCACTTTTAAATTATATAAACACATAAGCAACAGTTAATACTCCCCAAGGTGATTCTAATGTACAGCCATGGTTGAGAAATACTTAAGGAGAACACCAGGAAGATTTTTAAAAATGGCTTCATGTATTCCCACCATTGTAAACCACTCAGCCTAACTGGCTTCTGTTAAATATTTTATAGAGGAGCTTTGAATTTCAATCAAGGTGACTTATTTTTAGATTCCTTTAATTAGAATATTCTTCTCTAAGATGGAGAAGTAAATAGTAAGTTGCAAAGTTACTAAAGTTTGGACCCCAGTATTGCAAACAAGAGAAAACAAAATGAAAATAATTCTTTAATTCAGTTCAACTTGACAGACATTTATTACTTAAACTGCTGGATTTTAGTCACTATGTTATTTGGGGGGAAAATAAGACACTCTTTTTGTGATAAGTTGAATTATTGGAGACTGCTATGGGGCAGACCACTCAGAAAATATACCAAGTCCATTTTGTCTGAATTGGAGTGTCTTTATTTAGTTGGCTGGTGACTGCTCCCTGCTGGACCTATAACTGTCTCTGCAAGGAACAGCCTTGAGACTAAGCATTTCAGAGTCTTTAAAGGCAAAAACCACAAAAAACACATCAGGGTTGAAGTAACTGCAAGCAAGCAGGGATACAGAAGTTAAATTGAGCAGTTGGTGAAACAATGTATTGCCTGTAATCATATTTTCATTCTGGGTATATTCTGTATTTTCCACAGGAATTTCCATGATCATAAGCCCAAGGAAGTGGGTCAAAATGACCCTAGTTGAGTACAAGTTAAAGAATTATTACTGACATTTAGACAATCAATCTCTGACAGGGCACATTGCCGAATTAAAATGGGAAGCAATGAGAGAACAATTTACATTGTATAAAAATTGGCATTTTGTGTTGCTAAACAAGCTATGCTAAGCAACTATTGATAGGTATAGAGGTGAGGTATTTCCATGGGAGAAACATTCCTTATATGACAAGAGTCTCAGGGTAAAATGAAGTCTGTTTGGTCATTGCCCATATAGCCTGGTTCATAAAAGAGACCATTTTACCCCTACCTGCATTCATACCCTTACCAAACCTTTATCATGTTGAATGCACTGTTTGGCC
>NW_026010057.1:0-3179 GCF_001458135.2 Marmota marmota marmota
TCCCGGCGACTCCAGTACCAGCTTCTGTGCGCGCCGGCCCCGCCCGCCCGCCTCCCTTTCCATCTCTTCTCAGTCTGGGTCTCCCTGTCCCTGTGTCTGCGACCCTCCGACAGTCCCGGTCCATTTGCCACGGGCCTATGTCAGGACTCGGTTTCTCTCTGAAGATCCCCCGCTGTCCCACGGACTGTCCCGCTGGTGGGTCCCAGCAGCTCCCTTGCATGCCCCAGGCCTGGGACGCTAGGCAGGGGACGGGGCGGGGCCCTGGCGGTGGGTCGCGGCCCCCCCACCCCGCCCTACTCTGAGCATGCCCCCGGCGCGCTATTTAAGGCGGCGCAGTCTCAGCCTTCCGCAGTGCCACCGCCGCCGCCACTGCACCCGCTAATCCACTGCGCCCAGCTGCCTCCGCCCGCAGGTACCCCGGCTCCGGCCCGCTCGGGGGAGCCAGGGAGGGGGGCTGCGGGCAGGGGCGGGACGGGGACCCTCAACACTAACCCGCACACCTCAAGGGGACTCCAGGTGTCCCCTGCGGAGGGGCTGGGCCAGAACTCCCAGCGCAGCCGGGCAACCCGGGACCATGAGTGAGCTCAGGGTGTAGGACCCTGGGGTCCCTGGGGCAGATATCTCTCCTCTCCTTGGGGCAGGGGTGGGGCAGCCTTGGCCATCTCCTGGCAGGGACAGGATGGAGGGTATTCAGATCCAAACGCTTTAGGGGTTGGAAGATGGTGGCGGGGGAGCTGGCTACCCTGACCCCTTGCTTTGTCTCTCTGTCCTTCTGGCTCAGCCCTCAGTCTCCCAGCCTCTCCACCTGTGAGATGGTGAGTCTCCTGTGACCCCCTTCCTGCAAAGGCCCAAGTCCCTGGATAGGGGGAGGGTCCAGAGGGCAGCAACTGGCACCCAAAGGCCTAATGCTGCCGGCAGCCCATGTGGACAGCTCAGACCTGTAACCAGCTCCACCCCCTTGGTTCACCTCCAGCTCAGAGAGCCTGGCCCTCATCTGCCCCCACAGCCGGGTACCCTCAACCCCTTGACACTGATTAATTCCACCCCACGTGCTGAGCACCACTTGTACTCCTAGCACCACTATAGTTTTGGGGACACAGTAGTGAGCCCACAGTCTGGGACATCAGGTGCTCTTTTCTGGGGAAAAGGGGCCCAGAGTTTGGCCCTGACCTTCTGGGACTCAAGCCAAACCTCTGTTGTCCCAGCCACGGATACTGTTTTGCAACCATGAAATGATCCCCCACTCCCAGCCTCATTAGCACCTCAGGGATGGGGGCAGGGCAAGCACCAGGCACCCACCAGGCCCAGAAAGACCTCACACCTTGCCAAGGTGGCCTCGTCCACCCCCTGGAGTACAGGCCCAGCTGCCAGGCCTATCCAGGCCAGGAAAAATGCAAGGAATTAGTATCCCTACCTATGTCACATGGAGCCTCCCAGCAGCCCCATGTGGGAGCCAGCCAGCTTTAGAGAGGGGTAGGGGTTGGATTTCTTCCAAAGAAAGCAGCGTAGGGCTCCAGACACCTGAGAAGAAGAAACCAGCCCT
Organism: Marmota marmota marmota; assembly: GCF_001458135.2. Taxonomy (NCBI): domain Eukaryota; kingdom Metazoa; phylum Chordata; class Mammalia; order Rodentia; family Sciuridae; genus Marmota; species Marmota marmota. The sequence goes on from NW_026010057.1 coordinate 1,544, forward strand.
GCCCTTCCTGGGCCTCACCCAGGTCCAGAGCACACTAGGTCGTCAAGGCCTATTTGGGGATGACAACGAGATTCACCCACATAGTTAGGTGGCAGCAAACTCCATGCTGGCAGATTGGGTCAGTGAGGCCCAAAGCATGACAGTTCCAGAGTGATCGGTGGGCTCATTGTCACGGGTTCTCTAGCCAGCAAACATTCAGAACCGTGACTGTGCCAGGCACTCTTTGGGTGCTGGGCATGCCTCGATGAACAAAACACAGAAATGCTGCTCTGGTGAACCACGCGAGGGCAGACCTGGTGCAGAGTGGGGGTGGCGGTCCAGCCAGCGGGACATTGCATCCTTCTCTCCCACCCTGGGACGCCCCAGCTAACAGTTTCTAAAGCACTCCTCCCACATGGTCCCCTGGGCAAGCCTTCACCCTCAACCCAGCTCTTCCCTCTCCAGGCCCCTTGAACATGACCTAGGCTGGGGGGGAAGGCAGGGCTTACACTGTTGGGGGACTTCGCTCCCTTGCCCACCCTGCCCAAGACCTACTACTTCTACCCCCCAGCTCTCCCTGGATCCACTGCATCCCCAGTGGGACTGTCCCCTGGGTTCCAAGGACCTGGACAGAGAGGTGGGCCCATGGGGCGGGGGCTCTGGCGTACCGCCCACAGACTGCTTCCCTGGCTCCTGGCACCAGGATGTGGGCTTGGACTGCAAGGGCTCTCCCGAGGGGGCCGAGGCCCGGGCCTGGACCGTCTACTACTACAGCCTCCTGCAGAGCTGTCTGCAGCAAGCTGGCCTTCCGGAGACTCAGGACCGCAGCCATGTGCCCCGCACAGGTGCCAGAGGGCTCCATGGGGGCAGGGAGGGGCCCTCAGTCTAGAACTTCTATCTTCCCCCAAACTATGGTGCCCTCTGAAGGTAGGGAGCTAAAACAAGGTGGTTGGGGGCAGGCAGGCATTGTTTCCAAAGGTATCGGTACCAGTGAGGTCAGAAGTCAGGGCTCTCCACTGTTCCCCCTGCCCCTGGAGATCCAGGCCTGGGATCTACTAACCAGGCAAACCACAACTCCTCCCCTGCTTTATCTGTTTTATAAATCAGGTGGCCACAAGTGATTCTGTGTGAACAGAGTTCACTATGAGGATGAAGTTCACCGATAGAATACATGAGAATCACAGAACTGGTCCCATTGTATAGACTGGGAAACTGAGGCTCAGAGAAACGTTAGCTCTTCTACCCGCCTCCCTCTGCCTACAGGAAGGCCACACAGAAAGCCAAAGCTTAGGAGAGACCCACTCAGTGTATATGCCTTCTGGCCCAGCTGCAGAAAGGGGAGCCAGCTTCATAGGGCAGGATAGGCAGGTAGTTCCCCTTCCTACCCAGCCTCCTCTGTCCCCTGTACTCTTTCCTGAAGGACCTGGAGGCCCAAGGGTGAGGAGGGGGGTGGGGAAGGTACACAGAAAGACAGCACCGGGAGCTCCTGACTTGGCAATGTTCTATTCCCCAGGCTGCCCTGGGGCAGAGGTGACCTTGTGCCTTCTGGGATCCCCCAGCACCTTTCTGTCTGTGCTGCTGGAGGGTGGGGTGCAGAGCCCGGGTGAGTGTGTACCCAAGTTCCCCACCCCCTCCAACAGAAAGGGCAGCCCCGCCC
>NW_026010058.1:0-3178 GCF_001458135.2 Marmota marmota marmota
GGGGGGGGGGGAGAGAGAGAGAGAGAGAGAGAATTTTTAATATTTATTTTTTAGTTTTCGGTGGACACAACATCTTTATTTTATCTTTATGTGGTGCTGAGGATTGAACCCAGTGCCCCATGCATGCCAGGCGAGCACACTACTGCTTGAGCCACATCCCCAGCCCTCAACATTTTTTAATATTTATTTTTAATTGTAGTTGGACACAATACCTTTATTTCACTTATTTATTTTTGTATGTGGTGCTGAGGATTGAATCCAGGGTCTCACACATGTGAGGCGAGCTCTCTACCACTGAGCCACAACCCCAGCCCCACTATCAACATTTTTATACAAATCTTTGTGTTGACATATATTTTCATTTCTCTTGGGTAAATAGAAGTAGAGTTATTATGTTATTTGATAGATAAATTTTATAATAAATCACCAAACTGTTTTGCAAAGTGGTTGTGCCAGTGTACATTTCAACCAGTAGTATATGAGAGTTGCAATTGGTCCATATCCTGAACATTTGTTTGGTCAATTTTTAATTTTTGCTGTTGTATTAAGTGTGAATGGTTATATCTTAGTCCATTTTATGTTGCTATAACAGGATACCTGTGATTAGGTGATTTGTAAAGAATAAAAAATTATTTTGGATCGTTTTAGAAGCTGAGATGTTGAATATCAAGTCACTAGTAGGTTTGGCATTTGGTAAGGACCCAATTTCTGCTTCCAAGATGGCACCTTGAATTTTTCATTCTCTGAAGGAGAAGGACACTATTCCTTCTCCTGCAGGAAGATATAAGAGGCAAGAAAGAGCCAAACTCACTCTTTTATACCAGCATTCATCCCACCTAGGAGGGTGGAGTCCTTGTCTCCTAATCACTTTTTAAAGAGCCCACCTGCTAATACATGGATAAATTTCAACATGAGTTTTGAAGGGGACATTCATACCATAGCAGATCTTATCATTGTGGTTTTAATTTTCATTTATTTGATAAATGGTAAGGTTGAATATCTTTTTCACCTGCACTGAAATTTCTTTCTGTTTCATCACATCATATCTGAATCTGATTTTGAAATTAAAAATCCATGTTTGAATTTCAGAACTGCCATTTGCAGCTATTTGATCTTAAGCCATTACTCAACCACAGTTGATTTACATATAAAAGAAAGAAACTCCTCTCCAGCTTAAATCAACCTCCTAGGTTCATGATTATCTGCAAGGAGGCAAGATCTATAGCCATAAATCTGTAATTCATAGTGGCTTTTGATCATTCCTATCACTGGGCTCCTGACCTAAAGAACACCACACATGCTTTGTAATAAACTCATAAGGATAATTGACTCAGGTACAATATAACATTGTAGTTTAAAAAATGAGCTTTAGTGTAGAACAGACCTATGCTGAAGACCAACTTTCACCAGTTATTTGCTATGTGATTTTTTAGCACGTTACTTAATTCCTCTAAGACATCAAATTTCTCCCCTTTAATATGAACAAAATAACTAGATGATGCAAATAGTTTAGCAAATTGCTCAGCTCATAAGTGATCTATCAGCAATTGTCAGCTAATTAATAAATATCAGTATTAATAGCAGCAGCAGTAGTAATTGAATCTAGCCTAGAGATTCTGAGAGCATAGCCCATGGACCACCTATACTAGAATGCTTTGGGAAGTTCTGAAAACAAAAATTCCAAGATATAGCCTCATATATCCCTAGAAATGGAACCCAGAAATCATCATTTTAAACAATCTCTCCAGGTGACAAATTCTAAAATTTGAAGATAACTGCCATGTATTTTTGAGTTCCACAGTCCTTGAACTTCTGGCACAATTGAACTCCAGCTATCAGGCACATGACTATTGGCATGTGGACAGAGCAAAACTGAAGGTGGTGTTGGTCTCAGAAGAAATTCACAGGCACTCAAAGACTTAATACTCACCTTGCCTTCTCTACCCTATATCAAGCAAAGCTTAAGGAGTAGATGAGGTAGGGGTGAGGATAGGCAGATAGGAGAGACAAGAAAATCTTATTGTTTTTTTCTTTAGAGTCTTAGAGAAAAAAAACATTGATACACTAATTCAGTAAACACTTGTATACCACCAACTGTGCACTAAATCTTGAGTATAATAAGTGAGAAAAACAAATATGATTCTTTTATTCGTGGCACTTGCAGTTAAATGGGTTGTTCTGTCTAATTAAGAGAGCCATTAAATAACTGAATACAGAAGTTTTATGACATCTACTTAGAAATTAACTTTAATTTTTTTCTAGAAACAACTCATGCATTACCTCACCAGATAAACCATTTCTGATTTCCAAAGATAGAAGGAACCACTCTTGCCCTTGGTACCCTCTACAGTCTATTCTCATAACATCAACATTTTATGGCACTTATTAATTTACCTCTAGTATATAAAAGCACATCACTTAACCAGTAATCAACCAATATCAATCAAAGGCAAGGCACTGGACATGCAATGATGAACAAAACATTGATAACAAGATCTATCTTAGAACTTAAAATCTAGGGCTGGGGATATAGCTCAGTTGGTAGAGAAATTTGGGGGGCTAGGAAGTTCAAGAGCAGGGCACTGCAAATATGGTGTTTGGTGAGGGCTGCTTCCTTGCATGCCCAAAGCCCTGGGTTCAATCCCCAGCACGCCCCCCCCAAAAAAGAAAACAACTTAAAACCTAATGAGTCACATAATCAAATGAACAAATATATGACTACAAAATGTGATGAGTTCTATAAAGAAAAGGAACAATATTATAAGAAATAGTAATGAGGGACATAATTTAAATTGGGACATCAGCAATGACTTCTCTGGGGAAAAATGTTTGTGCTGAGATTTGAAAGACGAGTAGGGCTTGGTCAAGAAACAAGTGGGAGATGCAAAAGGAAGATGGCCGCTGTGCACGGGGGTTGCTGAAGTGCTGAGCGTGGTGCTCAGAGCAGCGGCTTTAATCGAGATTTCGCACAGCGTGTAAGAGCTCCTTTCACTGTTAATCTGTAGCGGACCACTTTGCCAAGCAGCAGGAAGAACAAAGAGATCGAAAAAGAGACGCTTGGCTCCCGGACGCTTTGCCGCCCAGAGTCGCGGGCGCTTTGCTCCCATCTGCTTCCTCTTTCACTTCGCTCCGGGCAGAGAAGGTGAATGTGTAATCAGCAGTGGATTGTAAGTACCCT
>NW_026010059.1:0-3178 GCF_001458135.2 Marmota marmota marmota
TTTTTTTTTTTTTTTTTTTTTTTTTTTTTTTTTTTTGAGGAGTCTACATACTGTTTTCCATAGTGGTTGTATAATTTGCAGTCCCATTAGCAATGTATAAGTATACCATTTCCTGTACCTCCACACTAGTATTTATTCTTATTTGTATTCTTGATAATTGCCATTCTAACTGGGGTGAGATGCAATCTTAGTGTAGTTTTGATTTGGATTTCCCTGATTGCTAGAGATGGTGAACATTTTTTAAAATATTTGTTGGCCATTTGTATTTCCTTTTTAAAAAAATTCCACTTAGGTCTTTGGCCCATTTATTAATTGTTTTTTTTTTTAGGCATTAAGTTTTTTGAGTTATTTGTATATTCTGGATATTAATCCTTGACAGAGGAGTGGCTGGCAAAGATTTTTTCCCATTCTATATGCTCTCTCTTCACTATCTTAATCAATTCTTTTGCTGTGCAGAAGATAGCATCCCACTTATTGATTCTTAGTTTTATTTCTTGAGCTTTAGGGGGTCTTGTTAAAGAAGTCAGTGCTGGTACCTATATGATGGAGTGTTGACTTCTAACAGTTGCATAGTTTTGGTCTAATTCCTGGTCTTTGATTCATTTAAATTGACTTTTGTACAAGATAAAACACAGGAATCTAATTTAATTCTTCTGCATATGAAAATCCAGCTTTCCTAGCACCAATTGTTGAAAATGTTGTCTTTTCTCCAACATATATTTTTGGCACTTTTATCAAGAATGAGATAGCTGTAATTATCTGAGTTTATCTCAGTGTTTTCTATTCTATTCTATTGGTCTTCATGTCTATTTTAATGCTAGTACCATGCTGTTATTGTTATTATAGCTCTGTAATATAATTTGAGATTGGGTATTGTGATCCCTCTTACATCACTTTTCTTGTTCAGAATTGCTTTGTCTATTCTAGGTCTCTTATTCTTCCAAATGAATTTAAGGACTGTTTTTTCCTAGTTCTGTAAAGAATGTCATTGGTATTTTGCTGGTGATTGCATTGAATGTGTATATTGCTTTTGGTAGTATGGCCATTTTGACAATATTAATTCTGCCTGTCCAAGAACATGGGAAGTCTTTCCATTTTCTGAGGTCTTCTCTCTTTCTTTAATGTTCTATAGTTTTCATTGTAGAGCTATTTCACTTCCTTGCCCAGAATTTAATGTCCAGATAAATTATTTTTAGTTTTTGAGGTTATTGTAAAAGGGATGGTTTTTTCTTATTTATTTCTCAACTGAATCACTATTGGAGTGTAGGAAAGCTATTGATTTATAAGTGTTGACATTGTATCCTGCTACTTTGCTAAATTTCATTTATCAGCTTTAGAAGTCTTCTGGTGGAATTTTTAGGTCTTCTAGATATAGGATCATGTCATTAATAAAGAGTAGTAATTTGACTTCTTTTTTCTTTTTCTCTTTCTGGTGTTTATCCATTTAATTTCCTTCTGTTGCCTGATTGCTTGGCTAGAGTTTTAAGAACTATATTGTATAGAAATGGTGAGAGTGGATATCCTTGCCTTGCCCCTGATTTTAAAGGAAAAGCTTCCAGTTGTTTGTATATTGCCTTTATAATATCTTACCTTATAGATAGGTAAGTTCCTCCTATCCCTAGTTTCTCTGATATTTTTAACATGAATAGTTGCTATATTTTATCAAAGGCCTTTTCAGCATCTACTTAGATGATTATATGATTCTTGTTATTATTGATTCTATTTAAGTGATAAATTACATTTATTGATTTGCATATGTTGAACCAGCCTTGAATCCCTGGATTGAAGCCTACTTGATCATGGTGTATTATCTTCCTAATACATTTTTTTTAACCATACGATTTATTTTTATTTTATTTTATTTTTTTTAGTCATACATGACAGCAGAATGTATTTTGACATATAATACATACATGGAATGTATATACATCAATCATATTGTCTATTCTATTCTGCTGCCCTTCCTATACTCCCTACTCCTCCCCTCCTCTCCCATCTTTTCTCTCTATCCAAACTAATGTGACATACTTTTTTTTTCTCATTACAAGATCATATATGTATTCTGTATAACAATGAGGTTCTCCTTCCATCTTCTGTGCAACTCCCCTTCTCCCTCTTTTTCCCTCCCACCTCTCTTCCCTATTTAGTGGTAGTCTTCTTCTCATGCTCTTCCTCCCTATCCCATTTTGAGTCACCCGCCTTATATCAGAGAAAACATTCCGCATTTGTTTTTTAGGGATTGGCTAACTTCACTTAGCATAATGCCATCCATTTGCCTGCAAATGCCATGATCTTGTTATTTTTTAGTGCTGAGTAATATTCCATTGTGTATAAATGCCACATTTTTTTAATCCATTCATCTATTGAAGGGCATCTAGGTTGGTTCCACATTCTAGCTATTGTGAATTGTGTTGCTATAAACATTGATGTGGCTGTGTCCCTGTAGTATGCTCTTTTTAGGTCTTTTGGGTATAGTCTGAGAAGGGGAATAGCTGGGTCAAATGGTGGTTCCATTCCCAGCTTTCCAAGGAATCTCCATACTGCTTTCCAAATTGGCTGCACCAATTTGCAGTCCCACCAGCAATGTATGAGTATACCTTTTTCCCCACATCCTCACCAGCACTTACTGTTGTTTGACTTCATAATGGCTGCCATTTTAATTTGCATTTCTCTGATTGCTAGAGATGGTGAGCATTTTTTCATGTATTTGTTGATTGATTGTAAATCCTCTTCTGAGAAGTTTCTGTTCAAGTCCTTGGCCCATTTGTTGATTGGGTTATTTGCTTTTTTGTTGTTTAACTTTTTGAGTTCTTTGTATACTCTAGAGATTAGAGCTCTATCTGATGTTTGGGGGGTAAAAATTTGTTCCCAGGATGTAGGCTCCCTATTCACCTCACATATTATTTCTCTTGCTGAGAAAAAACTTTTTAGATTGAATTTATCCCATTTGTTGATTCTTGGTTTTAACTCTTGTGCTATAGTTGTCTTATTAAGAAATTTGGGGCCTGCCCCCACGTGATGAAGATTAGGGCCAGCTTTATCTTCTATTAGACACAGAGTCTCTGGTCTGCTTCCTAGCTCCTTGATCCATTTTGAGTTGACTTTTGTGCATGGTGAGAGAAAGGGATTCAATTTCATTTTGTTGCATATGGATTTCCAGTTCTCCCAGCACCATTTG
>NW_026010060.1:0-3178 GCF_001458135.2 Marmota marmota marmota
AGACTGTGGAACCAACCCAGATGCCCTTCAATAGATGAATGGATAAAAAAAATGTGGCATTTATATACAATGGAGTATTATACAGCACTAAAAAATGACAAAATCATGGAATTTGCCGGGAAATGGATGGCACTAGAGCAGATTATGCTTAGTGAAGCTAGCCAATCCCTAAAAAAACAAATACCAAATGTCTTCTTTGATATAATGAGAGCAACTAAGAACAAAGCAGGGAGGAAGAGCAGGAAGAAAAGATTAACATTAAACAGATACATGAGGTGGGAGGGAAAGGGAGAGAAAAGGGAAATTGCATGGTAATGGAGGGAGACCCGCATGGTTATACAAAATTACATATAAGAGGTTGTGAGGGGAATGGGAAAATAAACAAGGAGAGAAATGAATTACAGTAGATGAGGTAGAGAGAGAAGATGGGAGGGGAGGGGAGGGGAGATAGTAGAGGATAGGAAAGGTAGCAGAATACAACAGTTACTAATAGGGCATTATGTAAAAATGTGGATGTGTAACCGATGTGATTCTGCAATCTGTATTTGGGGTAAAATTGGGAGTTCAAAACCCACTTGAATCAAATGTATGAAATATGATATGTCAAGAGCTTTGTAATGTTTTGAACAACCAATAAAAAAAAAGAAAAAAAAATAGAGTTAAGTTACTCAATCTTAACACTGGGCAAACTTTGATAAGGGCTTTTGCTTCCTCAGTTAAGAAAATGGAGAGCAAATGTCAAGTCCTAATGCCAAGGCTAAGCAGTGACATGCATTAGTGTAGACCTTACTATGTGGGAATATTTCTTCAAGAAAATAATAAACAGAAGAACATTGGGGAAGTAACAGCAATTCCATAATTGAATCTTTTCTTTGTTGATTTTATTAATAAAACTTGCCTCTGATAATCAGAGAGGAGGAAAATATCCATAAAATCTGAAGCTGATGTTTATTATATTTTATGGAACTTTTTTCCCCCACAAATATATGGGAGAACACAAATATGAATGCCAATTTTAAAATCCTTGATGCGTTAAAAAAAAAAAAAAAACATGAAGCAGCACATTTTTTCAATCTGGTAGAACAAAACATAAAAAAAGAAAACAATAAGGAAAGAGAACACCATTTACGGGAAATATAAGAAAACAAGTCATTCTCCCCTTGGTAACTTGTCACTGATCAAGGAACAATAACAAATTACATAACAAAAATGTAATTTGCATTAATTCTAATGTTGACAACAGGGGGTAAAAAGGAGTAGTAATTTATGTTTTTAATGTCACTGGTCCTCTTACCCAGCCATTTCAGATACTCTATAATAAATACCTGTTTTCCAGAAATGTCAGTAGTATCTTAAAGAGACTCTAGTGAAATATATTTGAAATTGGTAAGCTATTGTTTTGAAAGGAAGAGGCTAGGTGGATTTAAGTAGTGTGTAGTCATTAGTTAAGTGTTTTTTTTTGTTTGTTTGTTTGTTTTTGTTTTTTTTGTTTTGTTTTAAAGTGCTACTGTGTGAATAAAGATGAAAAAAAGATATTCTAAGTGCCCATGCAAGTACATGAGGTATCTGATTAGTTTTGAGGTGACAGGACAGGGAGAAGAATTCTTAAATAGGGGACTTCTCTATGAGATATTTCAAAGCACACTAGTTATTTCTAAAAACAAATACAGACAATCAAGAGGCAACACAAGGCTAGAGATGTAGCTCAGTGGTAAAGTGCTTGCCTGGTATGCACAAGGCCCCTGGTTGAGTCCCAGCATGGGAGGAGGGTGAGTGGAGCAGAGAGGAAGCAATTCTTGACAGTTCTACTGGATGTAGGGGTGGGAGGATCACAAAAAGGAAACACCATATGTGAGTTTCAGAATTATATTATTTCTAATTCTAGATAATAAGTAAGTTTCAACAAGTACAACAAAACCAGAAAGGATAAAATTAAATATAATTCCAAAGGATATGTGAATTATATTAATTCATTATCTCTCTTTCAAGTCTTACTGAAATTAAAAGTACACTTAAATGAGGTTATAGTATAGCACAAAATGTAATTGCATGTGGTGCAGTTATGAGGCAGTGTTGGTCATCAGAGGACAAAAGTTTTTAACAAATTCCTACAAGATAAAAAGTTAATTTGAGTATATTATTGGAGAAAATGGAGCATGTGAAGCTACCATGAAAGACTTTCTGTGGAACATACTAGAGTATCTGGTCTGGAATTCAGCAGACCCAAAGGAAAAAGAACGGTGAACTGGTAGGAAAATGGGAGAATTAATTATTTGTCCACCAAACACCTGTGACAGATACCTCTTTTCTGTGCTCCTGGCTATAGTAACTATCAGCCAACCTTTAAACCTAAGTATTAAAATAAACAAGACTCTATAAAAACAAATCAGATGGTATGGTGCCTCTCACTATAAGTTTGGGAGGCTCTCTGTAGTATTTGCCCTGGGGAAGTATCCAGTTTGGTACTTATCATGTACAATAAAGTGGCCCCTTTTCTGGGATTTGGGCAGCATAAGACTCATCCCCATTTCACTAAGTGAAATCTAGTGAGGTGGAAAATTAAAAAATACTGTCAATTAAACATACTCTGTGTTACTACTTTTGCACAACCTTGCTCTTATTACCACTCATTTCTTAATTTTTTTTATTCATTCATTATTTTGTTCTCTTTTAGCTGAGTTTCCAATTCTCATTTCTCTCCCTTCTAGAGAAGGTGTAGAGGTATAGATGAATCTGTGTCTTTAAAATTATGTGGTAGAATTTGGGAAGAATGTGTATTTTTATGTATAGAAATGAATTTATTTTATATTACTTCTCTAGTCTTTTGTTTTATTGAGAACAATCTGTTTATGATCTATCTCAAAATTCTATCTTGATATTTATTGGTGTATGTTATGGTTTGGATATGAGAAATCCTCCAAAAAGCTCATGTGGCAATGTAGGGATGTTCAGAGGTGAAATGATTATATTATGAGACCTGTTATCTCATCGGTGAATTATTCCTATTAATCCATCTGATGGACTAATAATTCAAATGAACTACTGGTTGTTTACTGTTGACAGGTAGCTGGAGAAAGTAGTTCACCAGGGGTGCACTTTGGGATTGTCCCTCCCTGACTCGACTGGACTCTTCTCTCTCTGTCTCTCTCTCTCTCTCTCTCTCTCTCTCTCTCTCTCT
>NW_026010061.1:0-3178 GCF_001458135.2 Marmota marmota marmota
GCCGCGCTCAGCAGATCAGACGTTTCCATTGAGACTTTGAGTCTCCAGACAGTGACAGGAAAGATTTCAAAATTTAGTTGTAGTGAGAGATTTGGGCCCTACCAGAGAGGATGAAGAGCAAGAAGGACCCCTGACTGGAGTGTCCTTGGCACAGGGTACCTACTTCCTTGGGCTCCTGCCCACCTTCTGAGGAGAGATCTGAGTTTCCCAGTGGCTTAAGCGGGCCACCTGATCTTGTCCCCAGATCCATCTTTTCTCACTTGGTTATTCAGGCCTGGGTATCGGTGATTTGACTAGCCTGGGTCAGCAGGAAGCATGGTGCACACACTTGCATTTATCCCAGCTTGCCCAGGTGCATCCAGGTGGGAGGGCAGCACCAGCTGGGACGGAGCTTGAACGCAGGCTCACCCAGATGACAGGGGATTCAGCTCACGGTCTTATTTTTCTCATTTAGCCAGCAATCTAAAGGTGGGTTGTCCCCACTGGGGACACAGACCCTTCAGTCTTTCTGCAGCAATGTCCTCCCAGGTGAGCTTTTGTCCTCATGATCTGCAAGTTGCTGCAGGAACTCCACACACCTTCAGAGACATGGAAGATGGAAAGGACAGGAGGCCCTCGTCTCTCACCCTGCACCATCTTGGGTCTAGCAAGAAGTTCATCACCAGAGGCAGCTCTGCAACCTTGGGCCAGAACCATGATCCAAAATAAGCCTCTTCTCTTTATAACTTTAAAGAGTTTTCTTTGTAACTTAAAAAAGGGCGGGGGGGGGGGTGAAGGGACTCAGTGAGTCACACTGTTCCCCCTATGGGGAAGGATACCCCCAAGAGGCCCCTGCAGTGGATCCCCACAGGGCTCCTTGGCCAGAGCAGCTGCCCACTCATGCTGTGAGGGGTGCTGAGCCAGTAGAGACCCCAGCTGTCAGAGCTGGCACTGACCTACCTTGCTCCGTTACCTAGGGCTTGGCAGCCCCAACAGAGTGGAGTCCGCAGGCTAGAAAGAGATGGGGTGGAATACCAGGTGGGTGACAGGCTGCCCTCCATGGGTGGCAAGACAAGATGCTGGGGGCCTCACTGATCACCCAGGGGAGGGAGCTCTGGGTCAAGGTTGTGTATTCCGTGGTCCTGCCAAAAAGCTGGACAGACGAGACCTGCCTTGCTGCTGCCACTGGCTCAGCCACCTCATCTAGGGCAGGGGTGCCACTGTCCCAGGACTCCAGACAGACACTGTACCTGCTGCCACCCTGCTGCCATGCCTGCCCTCAGCCCTGCCACGGCCCATTGCCAGAGCCAGTGCTTGGTGTTCTCTCCTGCTTGGTGTGTTGGCATCATGTGCTTTCAAGTCAAGGTTGGGGACGGGTGCTCCTGTCTGGGGGAGCCTTGGCCATGACCCAGGTCCCAAGAGACGCAGGGGAAGTATCTTGCATTCTTTTTTTTTTTTTTTTTTTTAAGTGCTGGTGTTGGGGATCGAGCCAGGGGTGCTCTATATGAGCTGCACCCCCAGCCCTTTTTATTTTTTATGTTGAGACAGGTTCTCTCTAAGTTGCCCAGGCCGGCCTCAAACACGTAACCCTTCTGCTTCAGCCATCTGAGCGGCTGGAATCACAGGGCATCCCACCACACCTGGCGTGCTTCACGGGTTTACACTAGGAGACTGGTTTAGCCTTGTGAGCTAGGAATGGTCTTTCAGTGAGGAGAATTCCTCATGCCCGCTAGAAGCACACACTGGCCCAACTTCTGGGGGGGATATGGCAACATGTATATGAACAGCCAGGAAATGACCATAGCCCATTGCCCAGGAACTTTGTTTTAGGTCCTCTCTCCTGAGGATGGTGGAGGGAGTGGGGACCTGACGCCTGTCATCATGGCGAGGTGGTCGAAGCACAAAGGTGTGACAGCAATGGAGGTGGGTAGGTGAACCTGGGCCGGCATCCTACAGAGAACATTCAACAAGTCAGGGAAACGTCGGAGAGGACAGGAGGGACTTGTGGCTCTCTTGGCAAAACCTTATGAGGTATTAGTGACTGAAAGCAGACTGGTTGCACAATCAGCCTAGCAAGAAATTAGCCAGCATAAGTGTCACGTAGCCATGAAGGAGAGTATATGTTTGCAGATATGTTATATCATACACAAGCTGCCTATGAATCGGAATCTATGTTCATGAATTTAAAATATGTGGCTCAGTGGTAGAGCACTTGCCTGGCATGTGTGAGGCGCTGGGTTTGATTCTCAGCACCACGTATAAATAAATAAACATAAAGTCCTAGCATAACTAAAAAATAAAATGAAAAAATTTTAAAAATAAAATGAAATATGAACATAATGAAGAGAGAGGAATGATATCAAGGAAGCCAAATGAAACTTTTAAAACTAACATATCTGAAATTGGAAATTAACTATATGTACTTAACCGTTGATTAGATAAGCAAACCAAAGATCAGCAAACTTGAAACACAGTAACAGAAAGTATCCAAACTGAACCACAGGAAGAAGCCACTGTGAAGACTGCCAGGACCTCAGGGACTGTGGCGCCATCTAACACACGGCTGGAATTCCAGGATAGAAGACAGAGAGGCGTTTGAAGACAATTACTGTTGATAAACCATAAACCCACAGATTAAAAAACTTGACAAAGCCCAAGAAGGATAAAGACAGGTAAGACCATATGACATGACATCTGAAAGCTTTGAAAACCAGTCATAAAACGCTTAAGAACCGGGGCAGGGGTCTTAAAAAGTGAAGCCTAGGAACCAGGCACGGTGGCACACTCCTATGACCCCAGCCTCTTGAGAGGCGGAGGCAGGAGTATTGCAAGCATAAGGCCAGCCTCAGCAACGAGACCCCTGCTCAGAATAGAAATAGAGAGGGCAGCGGATGCAGCTCACTGATGGAGCAACCCTTGGGCTGGATCCTCAGAACTGAAGAAAGGAAAAATGAAGGAGGAGGAGGAGGAGAACTACAGAGTGCTGGGGTTCAGGAAAGTGTCCCCAAAGGCCATTTGTGGAAGTCTTGTTCCGCAGCCTTGGTGGACACTGAGCCGAGCTGAGCCGAGCCGGAAGCCTCCCAGTGACATGGGGCATGCTGTTGAAGGGGACCTTGGGGCCTGGGCCCTCTTGCTCTCCCTGCTCCTGGCTGCCTCGAGCTGAGCGCTTGCTCCACCGCAGGCTCCCCCCAACCCCCAC
>NW_026010062.1:0-3178 GCF_001458135.2 Marmota marmota marmota
TGCTTCTGAGGGAAAGGGAGGGGCCTTTCCGAGAAGCTGTGATTTTGCAGTGGGCTGCTGAGGCCTGGCCGGAGCCTGGCCAGGGCTGGGCCTTTCCTACTCCCAGGGCCAAAGCTTCAGCGCAGCATCTCCAGTGGGGGTCCTCGGTCTCGGAGCTCAGGATCCTTGACATTTAAAGGCCAACAGGAGCCGTGATTTATTCTAGAGCTGGATTTGGAGAAAGGGGTGGGGAGAATGAGAGGCTGAGGGTGGGGAAGAGCAAGATGGCTTTTGCAAGCTCAAGCAGGGACTTAAGGACACCCTGGAGGGCTGCTCAAAATGGGCCTCACCCCTCAGAGGCTGACTTGGAGGTCCTGGGTAGGACCTGGGATTCTGCATTTCTAAAGAATTTCCAGGAAATGCTGAGGCTGTGGGTCAAAGACCACACTGAGAAGCTCTGGGCTAGGGAAAGCAGCGAAGGAAGGGGAGGGATTGCGTGTGTGTGTGTGTGTGTGTGTGTGTGTGTGTGAGAGAGAGAGAGAGAGAGAGAGAGAGGAGGTACTCCCTCCCCATCACTGACTTTTCCCTCTGAAGGGAAGCTTTACTTAGGGTAAAGATGGGCTTCAATAATAGTGAGTTGGATTCTACATTTTAGGATGGTGAGACCCTATACTATCCCATGAATGAAGCCCCAAGAGCTTCCTTTAACAGATATTTCAAAGGGGCTTATTATTGTAACACTTTGGAAATACCTTCAGCCTGACCCTGCTGGGAAGCAGATGTGCCCTGTATATTTCACAGCCTTTGGAATTAAAACGTCCCCAGGGACAAAAACAGCAGTCTAACTCAGTGTCATGGGCTCGGAGTTTGGAGTCAGAGCAATGGCAGCTCATCTTAGTGATACTGGGCAAGTTAGGAAACCTCGGAGAGCCTCAGTCATTTTGTCTGTAGAAAGGGATAAACTTAGAACCAAACTCAGAGGGTGTGGTCAGGATGAAATGGAGAAGTCCTGTGGAATGTCTCATCATGGGACACTGTTAGGCTTAACGAAGGATTGCTGTTACTACTGCAGGTGCTACTCTTTTCTGAACATCTTCAAGTTGGTGCTTCCTGGGATTCAATGAGCACCTACTGAATACTCATGGGATGCCAAGCTCTTTTACAGACATAATTTTACATAATCAGAATTTATTGAAGTAGACGTGTTTTCCTATGCTACTGATGATAAAACTGCCATTCAGAAAGGTTAAGACGTTTGCCCTAGTTCTTTCAGAGTTACAAGTTTCCACCTGAGGGTAAACCTAGTCTGGCTGATTTTCCTCCCTCTACAACCCACATGGAGCTAGCATTTATTTGCTCCTGGCTCTGCAGCTGGAAAGCTGTGTGATGTTAGGCAACAGCTTTACCCTTTCTGGTCATTATCATGTAGGAAGTGAAATAATTGGATTATCACAATGAAATAAAATGTTTTTTACAGGGACTTTAATACAGTTCCAAGGCCTGGCAGGTGTTTCACAAATGTTTTTACTAGACCTGATCAGGTTTAATCATGTCCTCGTTAATTCAATAATTTAGCAAGTGTCTATTCAGCAGCTACAAAGTACTCAGTACTATTTTAGTTACTGGAGGCAGCATAAAAAGTAAACTGAGCAAAGTCACTTCCCTGAGTTTATGTCCTGATTGGAGGGCTGGTGGTGGCTGTGGTGGCCATAAACACGTACCCATATAACATTTAAACACAAGCAAGTTTCTTCCAGGATGAGCAGGAACAAAGCTGCTGAGTGGAAATCATGCTTAGAATGTTCCGGAAACAGCTAGGAAGCCACCAAGCTGGAATGGAGTGAATAAGAGAACATGGAGGCAGAATGTGCAGGGTCTTGGGGATCACTGCACAGATGTTGGTCTTCTCCCCAAAGGGGAAGCCATTTGTCTAGGGTGAGGTTCACCCCCAACATATCCTGAAACAAGGACTGAGAGCAGGCTCCCTGGGAGGCAGTGTGGACAGTGTCTTCAGTGTCACTGCCCAGTGCTGAGCATCCGGGGAAGCTAATCAACACTATCCAACCTTTGATGGTCAAGGGCCATGTCCAAGGGCAATACCCACCTGCCACAGCTTGCTTGCCCTGTGCTTGGCTACCTGTTTGTCCCCAGCAGAAGAAGCCTCTGAAGTCACAGTCAGGAGAAGGAGTTGTGGTGTGCTCTTGTGTAGTCGGGTGACTGCAGATAGTGCTGTGGACTATGCAACTCAAAGAGCTACAAGGAAGGATTTAGAATGTTCTCACCATAAAGTAGAGGTAAATGTTTGAGAAAACAGGTATGTTTAACCTGGTTGTACACTGCATACATGCTGAGAAACTTCACGTGGTATCCATTAATGTGTACACTTTAAAAAATATTTATTTTTTAGTTCTAGGTGGACACAACATCTTCATTTTACTTTTATGTGGTGCCGAGGATCAAACCCAGTGCTTCACGCATGCCAGGCGAGCGCTCTGCCTCTGAGCCACAACCCCAGCCCCTAATGTCTACAATTTTTATGCATCAGTTTAAAAAAGAAACTTAATTTAAATTAAAAAAAGAAAGAAAGAAAAGCAAAAGGGGTTGGAGGCAGAGTGCTAGGGCCTTTTAAACTCGTAAAGGTGGATGCAGAATACATATGTCCAGGTGCCAAGGTCTCTGTAACACTCCTGGAACGATGCAGTGGATATACTGAAATGGGCTCTGGATGGTGTGCCGAGAATACATGGGGGCAAGGGAAGAAGCTGCTGTGGGGGGCAGCTGAAAAATTATGACAATAATTCATAAAATGATAACTGGGTTTAGGGTGGAGATGGTGGAGGTAACACGTTTAGCTCACATTATGGGTGGGTTCTGTATGCTCCATGAAAAGCCAGAGTTTTTAAGTGTCATAAGAATGTGCCCACTGTAATGCTAGATGGATTCCTAACTCATTCCATCTTCTTACATGCTGAGCATTGCAGTCTTGAATTTAACACCTAAATACCTACAGATATTCAAGCAGCATGCAGATGAGCTTGTTTGTGCCTGGATTTTGGAGAACTCTATTAGTCTTACATTTAATTTTTTTTTTTTAAATTCTAGAGACTGAACTCAGGGCCTTATGCATGCTAAGCATGTACTTTGCCACCAAGTACCTCTAGCCACCAGTCAGACTTACTTTCTAGGAGTAAATGTCAAA
>NW_026010063.1:0-1765 GCF_001458135.2 Marmota marmota marmota
CCCTAGCTCTAAATCTTATCATAACCCAAAACCTAACTAGAACACTAGACTTATCCATAACCCTAACCCTAAAACTAGCCATAACCTTATCCTAGCTCTTACATTACCCATAGCCCTAATGATAGCCATAAACCTCACACAAACGTTGCCCTTATCCTAGCCCTAAACCTAGTCCTTATTGTAACCCTAACCATAAGCCTAGACCTAAACTTAACCCTAACCCTCCCTCTAACCCTAATTCTAGCTCAAACTCTAACCTTAATCTAAACATAACTCTAACCCTAACCCTAACATTAGCCCCTGACTCTAACCCTAACTCTCACAATAGCCCTAATCCTAGCTCAAACGCTAACACTTAACCCGAACCTAACCATGACACGAACCCTAGGCCTAACCCTAACCCTAGTCCTAATTCTAACCTTAACCCTAGCCCTAACCTTAGCTCGGACCCTATCCATTACCCTAAAGATAAGCCTAACCCAAATGCTAACCCTAGGTCTAACGCTAACACTATTGCTAACACTAACCCTATTCATTACTGTAAACCTAACCAGAACCCTGAACCTAACCCTATCAATTACCCTAACCCAAACCCTAACCCTATTCCTAATGCTAATTCAAGCCTTAACCCTAAATTTTAACCTAAACCAAACCCTACTCGAACCCTGACCCTAATAATACACCTAGCTTTAAACATGACCCTTAACCTAAACCTAACCCTAAAACTAACCATAACCATGAACCCAGACCTGACATTAGCCCCAGTCCTAATCCTAGCCCTAACCCTAACACAAACACTAGTCCTCATCTTAGGCCTATACCTAGCCTTAATCCTAACCCAAACCCTAACTCTAGCCCTATCTCTAATTTTAACCCTCGCCCTAGACCTGAACTTAGGTATAACCCCATCCTTTCCTCTAACCTTATCAATAACCCTAACGCTAACATTAACCATATCTCTAGCCTAACCATAGGCCTAACTTTAACACTAACCCTAGCACTAATCATAGCTTAAATTTAGCCCAAACCCTAACTGTATCCCTAACCTTGGCCTAAGACTAACTCTAACTCTCCCCCTAGACCTATTTCTAGTTCTAACCCTATCCATTACAATAAACCTAACACAAGCCCTAACATTAGCCCGAACCCTAAACCTAAACCCTACCCTAGATCTAACCATAACTCTACATTTGACCCTAACCCTAAGCCTAATCCTCAACCTACCACTAGACCTAACACTATTGCTAATCCTAATACTAGTCATAACCCTAGCCTTATCCCTTAAACAAAACTGAGCCATTGTCCTAACCCTAAATGTTAACCTAAACCAAACCCTAACCCTAAACCTAGCCATAACTTCTACCTTTAATTCATGTCCTAGTCCTAAAATTAACCCTGACCCTGATATATTCTATCACTAACCTTAATTCTAAATATCACACTAACCCTAAAGATAGTGCTAACACTAGATCTAGACCAAATACTATCTCTAATCATAACCTCAGTTCTTATATTAGCCATAGCCCTAATCGTAGCCCTAAACCTAACAGAAAAACTAGCCCTAATCTGAGCCCTAACCCTAAAAGTAAACCTAAACCTAAACCTAGCCCTATCCCTAACCCTAACCCTAAACCTAGGCCTCAACCTAGCTCTAACTCTATCACTTACCCTAAGCCTAACCCTATCCATAATGCTAACCTTAGTCCTAATCCTAATCCATAGCCTAATCCAAACCCTAACCCTATTACTAGTCCTAACTCTAGCC
>NW_026010063.1:3611-7608 GCF_001458135.2 Marmota marmota marmota
TAACCCTTACCCTAGACCAAACCCTAACCCTACACCAACACTAACCCTACCCCTAATTTGAAACCTAACCCTAATCCTAAATCTAAATGACCCTGACTCATATCCAAACACTAACCCTAACTCTAAACATCACCCTAACCTTAAACCTAACCCTACAACTAGCCCTAGCCCTAAACTTAACCCTAAAACTAACCCTAATCATAATCCTATTTCTTACAATAGCCATAACCATAACACTAGCCCTAACCCTAATACAAATCTAGCCCTAATCCAAGCCCTAACACGAGATTTAAACCTAAACCTAACTCTAAAATTAGTTCTAATCCTAGCTGTAACCCTATCCCTTACCCTAAGACAAACCCTCACCCTAATGCTAACTGTATTCTTAGCACTAATCCTTAGCCTAACCAAAACCTAACTCTATAACTAGTCCTAACCATAGCCTTCATTCTAGATCTAACCATAACCCAAACCCTAACCCTATCCCTGACCATTATTCTGACCCTAACACTAATCTTAACTCTAAATCTAAACCTCACCCTAAACTGAACACTAACACTAGCCCTAAAGGTAACCTTATACCTAAACCTAACCCTAACACTAGCCCTAGACCTAAATGTAATCCTAAATCTAGCTATAACTATAGCTCTAGACCTAAAGACAAGCTAGACCTAGCCTTAACCATAACCCTTAACCTAACCGAAACTCTAACCCTACCTCTAGACCCAACTCTAGTCCTAATTCTGGCTTTAACCCTAACCATTACCCTACCCGAACATTGTCCCTGACACTAACACTAACCATAGCTTTAAACTTCACCCTAACCCCAAAACTAACCCTAAAACTACACCTAGCCCTAACATTAACCATAAAACTAGTCTTAATCATTACTCTAGTTTTTACATTAGCCATAGCCCTAACCTATCACAAAACCTAGCCCTCATCCAAGCCCTACCTTAGCTTTAACCCTAAAGCTCACCCTAACAATAACCCTAGCCCTAACTATAACCCTAAGCCTAGACCTAATCCTAACCATAAACCTAGCCCTAACCCAAGCTCTAACCCTATTCATTACCCTAAGATAACTATAATCCTTATGCTAAAACTAGGCGGGACCCTAATCCTAGCACTAGCCTTAACCCTATCCATTAACCTACACCTATCCTGAACCCTAAACCTAACTTTGTCATTACCCCATCCCTAAACATAAGACTAATTTCAGCCCTAAACTTAAACGTTAACCTAACCCTAATCCTAAACTTGACCCTGACTCTAATAATACCCATAGCTCTAAACCTGACCCTAGCAAGAAACCCAAACTTTACAATAGATTTAGCCATAAACCTAACCCTAAAACTATCCCTAACCATACCCTAGACCTGACATTAGCCCTAGCTCTAATCCTAGCCCTAACCCTAATACAACAGTTAGCCAACATCCTAGCCATGAACCTCGCCTTAATCATAAACCTAACCCTAATATTAATCCTAACCTAACCCTGAATCTCACCCTAGTCCTAAAACTAGCTATATTCCCATCCCTTACCCTAAATCTAACCCTAGGCCTCAACCTAACACTAACCCTAGCCCTAACCCTAGGACTAAACCTAACACTGACCCTAGCCCTAAGACTAACTCTAACTCTCACACTAGCTCTATACCTACTTCTAACCCTATCCCTTACCATAACCATACAGCTAGCCCTAAACATAGCCCTACCCTAGCCCTATACTTAGCCCTATCTCAAAACCTAGATCTAAACCTAACTCTAAATTTAACCCAAACCCTAAGACTAAATCTAGCCATAATTCTACTCCCATCCCTAACACTTAACCTAAGCCCAAATCTCACACTTACACTAGTCCTAACCCCAAGACTAATCTTAAAACTAGCCCTAACCCTATCCTGAGCCCTAAAATAAAACCGAGTCATAGCCCTAACATAACCCTTAACCTAAACCAAACCCTAACCATAACCTAACCCTAATCTATCCCTAATTATAGTCTAACCCCAACCCTAAAACTAACCCTAACCCTGACTCTGACCCTAACACTAACCCTGGCTCTAAACATCATCATCACTGTAAACCTAAACTTAACACTAAACCTAGACCTAAGTCTAACCCTATAACTAGCTATAATCATAAACCTACTTCATACAGTAGTGGTAGCCTTAACCCTAGCCCTAACCTAACCCAAAACCTAGCCTTAATCCGAGTCCTAAAACTAGCTTTAACCCTAAACTTAAATCTAACCCTAACCCAAACACTATCCCTAATCCTATACATATCCCTAGCCCTAACCTTAGGGCTAAACCTATCCATTACCCTAATGATAACCCTAACCCTTCTGAAAACCCTAGGCCTAACCCTAACCCTATAAATTATACTAAACCAAACCTAAACCCTAAATCTAACCCTGTCATTACCCTAACCATAAATCTAACACTAATTTGAGTCCTGCACCTAAACACTAACTTAATCCAAACCCTAATCCTGACCCTGATTCCACCCTAGATCTAAACTGGACCCTAATCAAAAACCTAACCATTACACTGGACCAAGCCATAAACCTAACACTTACTCTATCCCTAACTGTAACCCTAGTCCTGAAATTAGCCATAACCCTAATACTATCCATAACCCTAAAACAAATCCTAGTCCTCATCATGGCCCTAAACATAGCCTTAATCATAACTTTAACCCTAACCCTAGTTCTAACCCTAATACTAACCCTCACCCTTGCCCCAAACCTAGATATAAAAATATGCCTTACCCTAAAATATACCCTAACACTAACCCTAACCCTAATGGTAATCCTTGCCTTATCCTTAGCCCTAGCACTAACCCTAGATCGAAACTTAACTCTAAATCTAACCCTAACTCGATGCCTAAGCCTAATCTTAAAACTAGCTGTAACCCTAGCCCTAACATAACCCTAGCCGTAATTTAGCCCTATCCTTAAACCTAACACTAACCCTAGCCCTAAGACTAAGTCTAACTCTCACTTTAGCCCTATCACTCTTTCTAACCCTATCCTTTACCAAAACCCTAACCCTAGTCCTAACCCTAGTGCTAACCCTTTTCCTATCCTTATCCCTAGCACTAACCTTAGGCAAAACGTAACTCTAAATCTAGCCCTAACCCGAAGCCTAAGCCTAACCCTAACACTAGCCCAAACCATAACACTAATCCTAAAACAAGTGCTAACAATAGCCTTATCCCTAAAACAAAACCAAGCCATAGCTCTAACCCTAACCATAAATCTAAACCAAACCCTAACCTTACACTTAGACTTAATCCTAGCCCTAATTCGAATTGGAAGCTGAAGCCTAAAACTAACCCTGAACCTGACATGACCCTAACACTTCTAGCTCTAAACATCACCCTAACAGTAAACCTAACCCTAACACTAAACCTAGCACTAAAAACCTAAACTAGCCCTAATTGTAAACCTAGTACTTGCATTAGCTGTAACCCTAACCCTAGGCCTAACATAACCCAAAATCTAACCCTAATCCGAGCCCTAACCCTAGCTTTAAACCTAACCTAACCCTAACACTAGCCCTAATTGTAACCGTAACTATAGCCTTAAACTGATCTCTAAATCTATACATTAACATAACCATAACCCTAACCATAATGATAACCCTAGGCATAAACCTAACCCTATCCTGAATCCTAACCTTTCCATTACCCTAAACCAAACCTGAATCCTGAACCTAACCCTATCATTACCCTAACCCTAATTCTAAAACTAATTCAAGCCCAAACTTGAAACCTTAACCTATCCCAAACCCTAACCCAGACTTGACCCTAATAATACCCCTACCTCTAAACTTGACCACAACCTAACACCTAACCCTTAGCCTAGACATAGCCATAAACTTAACCCTAAAACTATCTTTAACCATAATTCTGGACCTGAAATTTGTTCTAGCCCTAATCCTAGTCCTAATCCTAAAAACACACCTAGCCCTCATCCTATCCCTAAATCTAA
>NW_026010063.1:17921-20523 GCF_001458135.2 Marmota marmota marmota
ATAAGCCTTAACCTAACCCAAACTCTAACCCTACCCCTAGACCTAACCCTAGTCCTAATTCTGGCACTAAACACAACGCTAACTCTAACATGAACACTGGCCCTGACCCTAACATAATCCTAGCTCCAAAGCTTACCCTAAACCAAGACCTAATCCTAACACTACACCTAGCCATAACCTGAACCTTAAAACTAGCCCTACCCCTACCTCTTACATTACCCATGGCCCTTACCCTAGGCCTAAACTAACACAAAACCTAACCATAAGCCTAGGCCTGAACATAGACCTAAGAGTAACCATAAACCTAACCCTAGCCCTAACCATAACCCTAAGCCTCACTTTAGAACTAACCCTAGCTCAAAGCCTAAACTTTACCCTTAACATAACCCTAGCCCTATCCCAAACCCTAACCTAACACTAGCCCTAATCCTAACCTGAACCATAGCACTAACCATAGCTCTAATTATATCCACTACCCTAACCCTAGCCCTAATCCTAACCATAACCCTAGCCCTAACCCTAGCTCTAATTCTATCCATTACCCTAACCATAAACCTAACCCTAATGCTAACCCTAGGCTTAACCCTAACCCTATCACAATCCCTAAACCTATCCATTGCTCTAAAACTAACCTGAACCCTAATCCTAAGCTTATTAATTACCCTAACCCTAACTCTAACCCTAATGCTAATTAGAGCCCTAAACCTAAACCAAATCTTAAGCCAAACACTGACCCTAATAATACACATAGCTGTAAACTTGACCCTTACCCTAAATCTAACCTTTACACTAGACCTAACCATAAACATAACCCAAAACCTATCCTTAACTATAACCCTAGAAGTGACATTAGTCCTAGTGCTAATCCTAGCCCTAACCCTAACACGAACACTAGCTCTCAACCTAGCCCAAAACCTAGCCTTAATCATAACCCTAATTCTAACCCTTTCCCTAGCCCAAAACCTAGTTATAACCCCATTGCTTACCCTAATCCTAAACCAAACCCTAACCCTACCACTAACCTTAGGCCTAACCTTAACCCTAGGAATAACCCAAACACTAACCCTAGCCCTAATCCTAAACCTAACCCTAACCCTAGCTTTAAGACTAACTATAACTCTTGCCCTAGCCCTAGACCTAATTCTAACCCTGTCACTTACCGTAACCTTATTCCTAGCCATAGCCTAGAATAACCCTAGCCCTAACCTTACACCTTGCCCTAACCCTAGATCTAAACCTAACTCTAAATCTAACCCTAATTCTACACCTAAACCTAACCCTAACACTAGCCCTAACCCTAATGCTAATCCTAAAACTAGCCCTAACCATAGGCTTAGCCCTAAAACAAAACTGAGCCATAACACTAACCCTAAACTTTTACCTAAACCAAACCCTTACCCTAAGCCTAGCCCTAATTTGAGTCCTAACCTTAACCCTAAAACTACCCCTGTACCTGTCTCTGACATTAACACTAACCTTACCTCTAAACATCACCCTAAACCTAAACCTTACCCTAACACTAGACCTAGTCCTAACCCTAAATCTAAAACTAGTTCTAATCATAACCCTAGATCATACATTAGCCATAACCTTAAACCTAATGCTAAACAACACCTAGCCCAAATCTGAGACCTAACCCTAGCTTTCACCCTAACCCTAACCCTAACACTAGCCCTAAACCTAACCTGAACCCTAGCTCTAACCCTAGCTCTAACCTTATCCTTAACCCTAGCCAAACCCCAACCCTAATGCTAACCCTAGTCCTAATGCTAACCCTACTCCTAAAACTTATCCTTAGTCTAACCCAAACCCTAACCCTATTACTAGTCCTAAACCTAGCTCTCATTCTTGTTTTAACCATAACCTAAATCTTAACCCTAACCCTGACCCTTATTGTGACCCCGAACCTAAACCAAACCCTAACACTAGCCCTAGATTAAACCAAATCCTAAATCTAGCCATATCTTTAACCAAGACCTAAAGAAAAAAAAAAAAAACTAGCCCTAGCCCTAATGATAACTCTTAACCTAAGCCAAACACTAACCTTAACTCTAGACCTACCCAATCCTAATTCTGGCTCTCACCCTAATCCTAACCCTAATCCAAACACAGACTCTGATGCTAACACTAACCCTAGCTATAAAACTGACACTAACCGAAACCTAACGCTAACACTAGACCTAGCTATAACTGTAAACATAACTCTTACATTACAATAGCACTAAAACTAGCTCTAAACCTAACACAAAACCTAGCCCTAATTCTAGGCCTAAATCTAGTCCAAAGCGTAATCCTAACCCTAACCTAACCTTATCACTTACCCTAAGTCTAACCCTCACGCTAACCCTAACCCACACCTTAGACCTAACCCTAGATAAAACCCCGAACTGAATCCTAAACATAACCCTAGCCCTATCACTAAACTTAATCCTAATCCTAAGCCTAATCATAATGTTAATACCAGCCCTAATACTATATCTATAATTATCCATTACCCTAAACTGAACCTTAACCCTAATGATAACCCTAGCTCTAATACTAATTGTAAACCTAATCCTAGACCTAACTCTAAACCTAAACCTCATTGTAGACTTAACCCTAG
>NW_026010063.1:23032-24631 GCF_001458135.2 Marmota marmota marmota
ACATAACCCTAACACTAGACCTAGCCATATCACTAACCCTGAAACTAGCCATCACCATAGGCCAAAACCTACCTCTAACTATATCTATTACCCTAACCCTAATGCTAACCCTAACCCTAATGCTAACCCTAGCACTAACCCTCACACTTACTCTAACCCTAGTCCTCGTCCTAGTCCAAACACTAGCTCAATCCCTAACCCTTAAACTAAACCTAATCCTAACACTAACCCATGGCCTAAGCCTAAACCTAACCTTAACCCTAGTCCTAATCCTAACCTTAAACCTATCCCTAACCCTAGCTCTAAGCCTACATATTACCCTAACTCTAACCCTAAGCTTAATGATAACCCTAGCCCAAAGCCTAGCTCTAACCCTACCCATTACCCTAACCTGAACCCTAACCCTGATGATAACCCTAGCCCTTACCCTAAATCTACCCTAAACCTAACTCTAGACATAACCATAAACCTAACCTTTGCCATAGCACTAACCCTTGCTCAAACCTTAACCATTACCTTTAACCTAACCCTAAGCTTATCCCTAATCCTAAACTTAAGCCAAAACATAACACTAACCCTAAACCTAACACAACATCAAACCCTATCCAATACCCTAAACCTAATGTTAACCCTAGCCCTAACCTTAACACTAACCTTGACCCTAACTGTAACTATAACCTAGACCTAACCCTATACCTAACCCTTGACCTAGCGCTAACCCTAGCTCAAACTCTAAATCATATCCTAAACCTAAACCTAACCCTAACCTTAGGCCTAACCCCAACTCTAGCCCTAATACAAACCATAACCCTAGCCCTAACCCTATCCATTATCCTAAGCACAACCATAACCCTAAGGCTAACCCTAGGCCTAACTCTAACCCTTTTGCTAACTCTAATCCTATCAATTACCCTACACCTAACATGAATCCTAATCCTAAACCTATCAGTACCCTAACCAAACCCTAATGCTAAATCAAGCTCTAGACCTAAACGCTAACCTAAACCAAACCTGAAACCTAATTCTAACCCTAATAATACCCTAGCTCTAAATCTGACCCTTACCCTAAACTGAACCCTTATACTAGACCTAGCCATAAATCTAACCCTCAATCTATCCCTAACGTAAGCCTAGACCTGACACTATCCCTAGCCCTAATTCTTGCCATAACCCTAAAACAAACCCTAGCCCTCATCCTAGCCCTAAACCTAGCCTTATTACTAAACCAAACCATAACCCTTGCCCTAACTGACTTCTAACCTTTGACCTAGCCCTAAAACTAGCTCTAAACCATCCCTTCCCCTAAACCTAACCCTATCCATAAACCTAAACCTAAGCCTAAAACTAGGCCTAACCCTAATAGAAACGCTAGACCGAATCCTAGCCCTAATTTAGCCATAAACCTAACCTAACCCTAGTCCTAAGACTAACTATAACTCTCGCCTTATTTCTATTTCTAGTTCTAACCCTATCCCTTACTATAATCCTATCACTTGCCTTTACATTATCCCTAACACTAGTTCTAGCCCTAATCCTATATCTAACCCTAACTCTAAATCTAACCCTAACCCTAAGCTAAACATCTCACTAACACAAGCC
>NW_026010063.1:27710-29448 GCF_001458135.2 Marmota marmota marmota
TTGACCTACCCCTACCCCTAACCCTAATTGTAACCCTAGTTCTTATATTAGCCATTGCCCTAACCCTAGCCTTAAACCTCAAACAAAAACTAGCCCTAATCTGATCCCTAAACCTAGCTTTAACCCTAACCATAAACCTAACCCTATGCCTTACCCTGAGCAAAACTTTAAACCTAATGTAACCCTAGACCTATCTCTAATCCTTAGGCTAACCAAATCCTAACCCTATTAATAGTCCTAACACTAGATCTCATTCTAGCTCTAACGTTATCCCAAACCCTAACCCTAACCCTGACCCTTATTCTGACCATAACATAAACCCTAGGTCTAAACTTGACCCTAACCCTAAACCAAATCCTAACACTAGCCCTACTTGTAAACTTATACCTAAACCTAACCTTACCACTAGCTCTAGACCTAAACCTAATCCTAAATCTAGCCTGAACTCTGGCTCCAGACCTATCCTAGCACTAGCCCTTAAAAAAAAAAAAAAAAACTTTACCTAACCCAAAACACTAACTCTACCCCTAGACCTAAACCTAGTCCAAATTCTGGCTGTAACCCTAACTTTAACTCTAACTCAAACACTGACCCTGACTTTAACACTAAACTTAACTCTAAACCTGAAACTAACCAAAACCTAAACCTAATTCTAGACCCAGCCATAAAAGTAGCCCTAATTATAACCCTAGATCATACATTACCCATAGCCCTAACCCTAGGCCTAAACCTAACTCTAAACATAGAGCTAATTTTAGGCCTAAAAGTAGCCCTAAACATAATCCTAAACCTAACACTAGCCCTATACCTAACCCTAGCCATCACCTTAGTCCTACGATAGCTCAAAGCTTAACCCTTACCCTAAACATAAGCCTAGACCTATCCCTAATTCTCACCCTAACCCTAGCTGAAATCCTAAACTTAACCTTGCACAAAACCTAGCTCTAAACCTACCCATTACTCTAACCCTAAACCTAAACTTATTGATAATCCTAGCCCAAACCCTACTGTTAACCCAAACCCTAACCGAAAACTAACCATAGACATAACCTTAAAATTAAACTCAGCATAGCCCTAACTCTAGATCAAACCATAAACCTAACCATAAACCTAAACAGAACCATAGCTCTAATCCTAAAACTATCACTAATTCTAACTCTAAACCAAATCTAAACCTAACCTAACCCTATCCGTTACCTTAACCCTAACCCTAACGTTAATGATAACCCTAGCCCTAATTCTAACCCTAACCCTAAACCTACCATAATCCTATCCCTAGACCTAACCCTAAACCTAGCCCTAACCCTAGCTTAAAACCTAACCTTTATGCTAAACATAACCCTAAACCTAACCCTAACCCTAGTTCTAACACTAACTCTAACCCTAACTCAAGGCATATTCCTAACCATAACTATAGTTCTAACCTAAGCTCTAACCCTATCGATTACCCTAACCATAAACCTTACACTAATGCTAACCCTAAGCCTAAACCTAGCCCTATCACTAACACTAACTGTATCAATTACCCTAAACCAAACCTGAACCTTAAAACAAATCCTAACTATAACCTAACCCTAACCCTCATGCTAATTTGAGCCTTAAACCTAAATCCTTACCTAAGCCAAATCCTAATCCTAATAATTCCCCAAGCTCTAAACCTGACCCTTACCCTAAACCTAACCCTTACACTAGACGTAGCCATAAGCCTAATCCCAAAACTATCTTTAACCATAACCCT
>NW_026010064.1:0-3178 GCF_001458135.2 Marmota marmota marmota
TGTAAAATATATTATAGAGATTGCTTTGTTTTCTTCTCAATAAAATAATAAGTCAAAACTTATTTAATATTTACCAAGTGCATGATCTTTTTCTAACATTTCACATCTAACAATTTAGTGAATCTTCTCAAAACTACAAATAAGATGCTGTTGTTTTCTCTGTCTTACAATGGGGATAACTGGGTTATAGAGATATGCAGCAACTTGACCAGGTCACAGAGATTTTAGGCCAGCAGGCTTGGCTCCTGGGCATCCTATCACAAAGAGGTCGTATCAATGCCCCATTTAGGAATCCATTTAATATTTTATTCTCAGTTATGTGGTGGTGCCAATTTCCTTCAATCTCTTCCTGAGGAAATTAGGTTCATCTAGCCTTGAACAAATATAACAAATAATGGAAAGTTCAAAATCACTAGGATAATCCCTTGAAAGTAAAAGTTAAGGTCTATGTGCCTCTCTTGAGGATTCTGATAGCCCTTGCTTCTTTCTTTAGACTACCTTCCCCTCAGCAGTATCCCTTCTGGCTACCCTCTCTATCACAGAACACACCAATTACCTATAACTTCAACACTGTGGTTAAAAAAAAAGTCACTTTACATTATCTATTTATTTGTTTAGAGAGAGTGGGAATCTTTTTACACAGAAATCCACCATTTGTATCTGTGTTTTATAAAATCCTGTTTGAGTACCTTATACTTTTTATCATAGAGGACTTCAAATTTCCTTATTGATTAATACAAATTGCTTAAAGATTAAGAAATGATACATTAAAATATTTTTCCAGTTTACACGTATATTTTGGTCTTTGGTCTCTGCTTTGAAAGAGCCTCACCATAATAAAAAATTAAATACTTCATGTGAAAATTATTTTTTAATGTTTATTGTCATGAACTAAGTTATTTTTAAAAAAGTTTTCAACAATATTCATTACTTAGCCCATTTTCCCCCTCACTGATCTAAAATGCTTTCTTTATTTTTTATTTTCCCATTTATATCTAGGTCTGTGCCTAGATTCATCTTATTATTTCACTTATATTTTATCCAGTCTTGTACCAATATATTTTCTTGTATCATAATCATAATATGCCTTTTTCAGTTTGGTTTATTTTATAAAAAGATCCTCTTCATTGCCTTTCTTTTTATTAAAAAAGTCATATTCACTAATTCTTCTAGATGCATCAAATAATTTTTTCGAGGTTTGAGCAATCAGTTGGGAATTACAAACCTCCACTTTGTTTTTAATGGAATTATAAGCCATCTACTATGTGGAAATGCTGTTCTACCATTGTCCACAAGGAAAGTTCTTATTTATTTTTCAAGACCAAACTAAGCCCCCTCTGTGAAGTCTTTCCCAGCTGCCTCAGGCAGCAGATTGCTCCTTCCTTTGTGCCCTCCCAGTTCTTTGTTTATGACCCTGTAGGGCACTAATCAGACTAAATTGTAATTTGTGTGTCTGTCTGCCTATATTCTGAACAGTCCTCTACTAAAAAGCGATGAAGTCTGTTTTTGAATCCCCATTGTGCTCATGGATATTCAATAGAGGTTTAGTGAAAGCATAAATGAACAAGAGTCAACCTTATCTATTTGAGGGTCTGGAACGACTAATAAGCAGTGGTCTGAAACCTATGGTGTCAAGATTTAAAAAATAAAATTGGGTTCTTATGTATCAACAACTGTGAAAGAGGTAAGTAAATTTCATGCTATTTATCTTCACAATATCATCAGGGATCAAAGAAATGGAAGCTAACAAACTCATAAAAAAATCTGTGTATCACAATATCAATAACAATAGATCTTTCTAATCACCATGCTCTCTGCCTAAAGATCATATGTAAACCCAAGACAAATCTTGCGATATCAGTAAAGAATTGGATTTATCTTCTTCAATCCAATATGATGACAAAATACTTCAAAACTGATGTACTCTTCAGCCAAATATCTAATGTTACATTTCTCGATTCTTTTGTGGTTATAAAACCGGCACATGTTACTACCTGAATTTTTGGCAGGGCATGGCTGGCAGGGCTCTCCAAAACCATAGTCGGGATTGGCACAGCAGCATTCAGACTTGGTTACGGCTCCAGGGAAAGGACGCACACACACTCCCTTCTTGATGCCACCATAGCAGGTACTGCGCATGTGAGTATCTAGAAGAGGTAAAAGGACAGAGGCTTGAGAAAGTGAGAGAGGCAAAGGGACTTCAAAACCGAAGGCTTCTTTAGGCTAAGTGGCCCCTAAGCTGGGAGTTTCTAGAGGGCATCTGTCATTTTCTCTTAACTTGCATCTTCAGCATCTAAACGTGTTAGGAAACCAACAAATGTTTGTTGAGTGACAGAAAGACGGAATGAATATTAGCTACTTTTTTTCTCAAGAGTTCTCTGTCTACACAAGTAGTCATTATCCCACTTATCCTTAGGCCTGTCATTGAGCCAAGGTTTTGTCCATAGTTATAAACAGCACTTTGCGCTCTAATCACTGGCTACCTTATGCTCAAGTTGGCATTTACTATTGTTTCCATTTGAGAAGTTCTCAAATGGAATAATGAAGTGCAGCAAAATTCAACTACCTTGAGGTGACACTACTTGGCCATGAGAGTTCTTGCTTCAACTTTCTGAATTTTCAAGCCTGATATTGCTGTGTCTATGTTTTAATATATAATACTCAGTAAATCCAGTTATAAAAACAACTACCACTATACGTCCTTGGCATTGTACTGGTTAATTCTGCAGACCTAACCTCATGGCATGGCTGAGTCATTAACTTTACAAGATAGGGGTCCCTGCCCACATTTTATAGATGAGAAAGATGAAGTTCTCAGGGTTAATATAAATAACATGAAGTCTTAGACTACCCAGAATGGGATTCAGACTAAGCTGTGTAGCTTCTAGAGTACTCCCTCTTTCCAGTAGGTCATGCCACATCCCAAAGGAGTACTTACTGATTATTCCTCTTGCTCTCAATTATAAAATATTTCGGAACATTAATGCTGCAACAAATGTTTGTTGAGTGAGAAAAAGATGGAATGAATATCAACTATTTTTTTCTAAAGAATTCTCTGTGCTACACAAGTAGTCATTATCCCACTTAATCAAAAAATGCCAGAGAAATAGTACAGTCTCCTAGTGGTACATTGACAAGGGTATTTCACCAAAAAGATAACAACTATTTTTTATATATA
>NW_026010065.1:0-3177 GCF_001458135.2 Marmota marmota marmota
CAGCAGCCACACTCAGTGGGACACCTGAGTCCTGAGCCTCTCAGGGAGAGACCACTCGCTTGTTCCTGCTCCACGTCACCCCCACACTCACCAAAGCCCGACCTTGCTCGGCTCCACTGGACAAGAAACACCACCCAGGGTTTGAAACGAGTTTTGGTTGGCTTCTGCGCAGCCGGTTGGTGCTCTAGGCCAGCCTGGTCTCACCAGGACTCTGCACTTCCCTCAGCTTCTCCAGGTGCCTGGTGATGGCAGCCATTCTCCTGAGGACAAGGCCCAAGGTGAGTGGGTGGCCCTCCCCCCCCCAGTATCTTCCCACAGCAGTCTCCAATGCTCCTCCAGATTCCGGACCTTTCCATTCTACTCAGGAGAGCTTAGGCTAGCCTCAGCATCATGCCCCTTTCCTGATGCCTCAAAGTAGGTGTCCTGACTTCTGTCAGCTCCTCTTTCCTAAGTGGTCTGCTTACAACTCAGCCTGCCCTTCCTGCTGAGGTCTCTGGGGGTGGGGTGGGGACACCCACATTCTGTTGCTGCTGGCTCATCCTGGGACCCAAGGGCTTGAATTCCCCTACAGCTGCAGGAATGGCTTATTTTAGGTCCCAGTATCATTTGAGGACGTGGCGATGTACTTCACAAAGACAGAATGGAAGCTTCTGGATCTCAAACAAAGAATCCTCTACAAGCAGGTGATGCTGGAGAACTATGGCCATTTAATGTCATTGGGTAAGTGACCCTGCCATATACAAACACCCAGGCCCAACTACTCTGCCTCTGGACTCTATTTCTGAGTTTCTTTTTGGTTAATTACTATGAGTCCAAGAATAAATGCATTTGTCCATCTGTACCAGACCAGTCATCTGTTGAAGGCCAGCTGTCATCTCAATAGGAGTTTTTGGCTAAATGGTTTAGTGTCAAATCAGTTATCTTGTATATAAAGTCATGAATTGACTAAATATCTTTCTACTTATAATATAATGCCAGTTATGCTGCAATATTTATATGCACTATTTTAAACTTGATTTATCTTTATAATAGTTTCATTTTCCACTCATCCCACTTTGTACAATTTAGCAGCAGGATTTCCTCACATAAGCCATGGAGGTGCCAAGCAAGGACTAAGTGTGCACTAGATGTGCCTCAAAGAATCCAAGAAGAAGCTGGGACAGGTGTGAGCAGGCAGCCTTTCCCTTCCTCTGTCAACATGCCCCCAACTTCTCGTCTTTATGACACCACGAGGGATGTCAATTTTGCTAATTGAAGGGCAAAACCAAGAGTCACAGGTTGAGTGGGTGGGGCTGTGGCAGAAGCTTTGAGAGAGTGAGTGCCACAAGTGCCCTGCCTCCTGCGTCTGAGGAGCTCAGGGACTGGCCTTTCCCCTCCTGCAGCCCAGCATGTTATTGGCTACAGCTGAGCTGAGGCCTTCCTTTTCCCAGCATTTTCCTGGCTGCTGGGAGTGGGCTGTAAAACTAGAGGTGGCTCCCCCACTACATCCCAAAGCCTTTGGGGTTGTGAGGAGGCCATTTAGCACTGAACCCTTTTCTTTGGACTCTACAGACTTCAATTCTGTAACCTGACCCCATTGAGAGAAATTAGCTCTTCCCCCTGGCTTCTCTGACATTCAACAGACAGATGGGGACACATCTTTTTTCCAAGGAAACTTCAGGATTCTCAGTTGAGTTGGATAGTGAAACAGGGACATTCACCTTTCAAGGAGCATGGCTGTGGGTGACCTTTCTCTGGACTTTCTTAGTGGCACTTTCTAGAAAGTTTTTTGCTTTCTATTATCTGCAGATGTTAAGGCTGTACTGTGTTTAGGAGTCACTCTGTCCTTAGCCATAGTGTTGCTAACCTGCTTTATTTCTGTGAACAGGATTTGCCTTCTCCAAGCCTCGCCTGGTGTCCCAGCTGGAGCGAGGGGAGGGGCCTTGGGTAGCAGACTCCCTTAGAGGCCAAGCAGAGGCAGAATCACATGCAGGTGAGTGAGGAGTGCTCATCCCACTTGCTTGAATCCCAAAAAAGGAAAGAGCTGCTACCAAACCAGGATGGTTTGGCACATCCACCCTGGATGGGAAATTGTCTTTAGTGTCAGATGTCAGTCTCCCAAGGGCTTCCCTCCCATCCTGGTGAAGCGAGAGCCTCTGTCCTGCTGCCTCACACCCTTTCAGCCACCATTTCCAGTCCATCCTGTCTCTCTCCCTCTGTCTGCCTGCCTGATGTTTTTCTGCCAAGGTGAAGAAGAGTAAAACCCTCAATAGAGTCTGAGAGAGGGGTGACACTTGACACTGCCTGGCACTCTTTGTCTTTGCAGGTGAGAGGATAAAGAGCAAGACAGCCATTTCAAAACAGAAATATTCTGGAAGAGGACGCCCAGGACCTGACTTTCAGGGCGGCAAGGGGGGTCAGGTGGCAGCGTCACCTCCCCAGCCAGGAGGCACCAAGAGAGTGTCTGCACAGAGAGGTCCCCAGGACTCTGTACACAATCCGGTTCTAAGGCAACAGCTTTCCAAGGGCGTCGAGAAACGGTACCTGTGTCAACAGTGCGGGAAATCCTTCAGCCGCAGCTCCAATCTGATCAAACACCGCATCATCCACAGTGGCGAGAAGCCCTTCGCCTGCAGCGAGTGCGGGAAGCTGTTCCGGCGCAGCTTCGCGCTGCTGGAGCACCAGCGCATCCACAGCGGTGAGAAGCCGTATGCGTGCGGCGAGTGCGGCAAGACCTTCACGCGCAGTTCCAACCTCATCAAGCACCAGATCATCCACAGCGGCGAGAAGCCCTTCGCCTGCAGCGAGTGCGGGAAGCTGTTCCGGCGCAGCTTCGCGCTGCTGGAGCACCAGCGCATCCACAGCGGCGAGCGGCCTTATGCGTGCAGCGAGTGCGGCAAGGCGTTCAGCCGCAGCTCCAACCTCATCGAGCACCAGCGCACCCACAGCGGCCAGAAGCCCTACACCTGCCCCGAGTGCGGCAAGGCCTTCAAGGGCGTCTCGCAGCTCATTCACCACCAGCGCAGCCACAGTGGCGAGAAGCCCTTCGCGTGCCAGGAGTGTGGCAAGGCGTTCCGCGGCCGCTCTGGCCTCAGCCAGCACCGGCGCGTGCACAGCGGCGAGAAGCCCTATGAGTGCAGCGAGTGCGGCAAGGCGTTTGGCCGCCGCGCCAACCTCTTCAAGCATCAGGCGGTGCAC
>NW_026010066.1:0-3177 GCF_001458135.2 Marmota marmota marmota
AAAGGTTGCCCTGTGGCATAAGAAATGGTCTGTCTTTGAGAGGGATCAATGTGGTGCTGAAAAGAACGTATATCCACTTGATGATGGTTGATATATTCTATATATGTTGGTTAAGTCTAGGTTATTGATTGTGTTATTGAGTTCTATAGTTTTTTCATTCAACTTTTGTGTGGAGGATCTGTCCAATGGTGAGAGCGGTGTGTTGAAGTCACCCATAATTATTGTGTTGTGGTCTATTTGATTCTTGAACTTGAGGAGAATTTGTTTTATGAATGTTGCAGCACCATTATTTGGTGCATACATATTGATAATTATTATATCTTGTTGTTGAATAGTTCCTTTTAACAGTATGTAGTGTCCTTCTTTATCCCTTTTGATTGACTTAGGTTTGAAGTTGATTTTATTCGATATGAGTATGGCCACTCCTGCTTGCTTCCGAAGACCATATGAGTGGTATGATTTTTCCCAACCTTTCACCTTCAGCCTTTGTATGTCTTTTCCTATCATATGAGTCTGCTGAAGGCAGCATATTGTTGGATCTGTTTTTTTTAATCCAAGTTACTAGCCTATGTCGCTTGATTGGAGATTTTAATGTTTAGGGTTACTATTGACATATGGTTTTTACTTCAACTCATGTTTATTTATTTATTTATTTTAATTTGGCTTGTTTTCCCTCTTTTGTTATTTTCCCTCCCCTTTACTGAGTTACCTCCCACTGTTAGTTTTGGGTGCTGTTTTTCATTTCCTCTTCTTGTAGTGTTTTGCTCAAAATGCTTTGCAGTGCTGGTTTTCTGGCTGTGAATTCTTTTAACTTTTGTTTATCGTGAAATATTTTAATTTCATTGTCAAACCTGAAGCTTAATTTTGCTGAATACAGTATTCTTGGTTTGAATCCATTATTTTTCAGCATTTGAAATACGTTGTTCCAGGATCTTCTCGCTTTCAACGTCTGTGATGAAAAATCAGCCATTAACCTAATTGGTTTACCCCTAAATGTAATCTGCCTTTTTTCTCTTGTAGCTTTTAATATTCTCTCCTTGTTCTGTATGTTGGATATCTTCATAATAATGTGTCTTGGAGTCGGTCTAGTATGTTTGGGGTCCGGTAGGCTTCCAGGATTTGGCAATTCATTCCATCTTTCATATCTGGAAAGTTTTCTAAGATTATTTCATTCAATAGATTGTTCATTCCTTTCGTTTTGACCTCTATACCTTCTTCTATCCCAATGACTCTTAAGTTTGTTTTTTTATGACATCCCATATCTCTTGGATGTTTTGCTTATGGTTTCTTACCAGCCTTTCTGTGTTGACTATACTTTTTTCGAATTGATAAACTTTGTCTTTATTATCTGATGTTCTGACTTCTATTTGATCTAGTCTATTTGTAATATTTTCATTTGAGTTTTTGATTTGGTTTATGATTTCCTGCATTTCTAGGATTACTGCTTGATTTTTTTTTAAAATCTCTATCTCCTGGTAGAGTTCATTATTGCCTTCTTTAATCTGCTTATGCAATTCATTTTCAAAATATTCTTTCATTGTTTGTACTTGCTGTCTAATGACTTCTTTAAGGTTCCATTCCATCTGAGTCAGGTATGCCTTTAGTTCTTTCTCTGTCCATTTTTCTGATGTCTCTAGGTTCTCCTGTAAATTTAAGTTGTCCTGCATTGTTTGTAATCTTTTTTTCACTTGTTTTTTCATGGTGTTCACCTTACTTTCCAACTCTGTTTAACTGCTGTGTTTATGTTTTCTCCTATAAATTTGTTTTGGTATTGTATATCTCTGTGGTCTCTCCTTTGTGGTGGGAGACTCTGCCTAGAGATGTTGGGCTTTGTTGTAATTTAAAGCTGATTCATTCAATTCATAAAAGGCTTACAGATTCTGTAGGCATATAGTGATCTGTCGTTTGGTCTTAGGACTTTATGTTTAGGTTGCGTGCTATGATGGTGTGAAGTTTAGTATGTCTTGGCTACTTTAGAAGATTGCTCTACTGAAGGGGGATATTAACAGATGAATGGATTGGGGTATTTGGTAATAGCTAGGTATTTAGGAGCCCTATAGATAGCCTCAAAACAATCACCTATTTGCATTTAGAAAATTACACGTAATGAAAGTTGTAATGCTTGGAATGAAAGTTAGGGGGAAGGGGAAGGAAGGAGACCTTAAAGAGAAAGAGGGAGAGAAAGATAGGTAGAATAGAGGAGAATGGAAAGAACAATAAAAATTGAAAAGGAAAAAGAAAGAAAGAACAAAAATGAAGCCTTAGATTTCTATTTTCTTCTCTTCCTGTAGGCAGAGCGTTGCCCTCCGAGCTGAGCTTCTGCCCTCAATGTGCCAGCAGCAATCCCTGTAAAGTGACTCCTCTTCTGCTACTGGACATCTCTCTAGTCCTGTTAGTCCAAAGCTGTTTCTCTTCTCTGGTCCCTCCCCCCCTTCATCCTGCCAGCCAGCCAGGCCCCCCTCACCGGAGGCGATCTCCAAGGATCTGGTTACACTTGCAGCCCCACTGCGTGCCCTATTTCCTGAAGGACTGAGCACTCTCTCTGTCATTTATCCAGACCCCAGCATTGTGGAGCAGTGATCTGGGAACCGACAGTTTAATTTGTCCAGACCCTTTTGGTGGCCACCCCCGTCAGAACTGGTGGCTAAGGCCTTGGGTGTCACCACTGGTGGTAGGGGGAGTTGGGGATCCAGAGTCCCCTCTGCTTCTTTCGACCCCTATATTCATGCCCATGGAGCTCTGGGGTGAGAATTTTGAGGTTTCCCAGCTGTATGTATCTGGTGGGGGTGGGAGTCACACACCTGCTAAAGCCGATTCTGCTGGGAAGGGATCCCGTCCACTGAACTCTGGTGATGTCAGCTCTCTGCTATGGCGGGCCCCAGACTCCCTGCCATAGTGTCTGATGGGAGGGGTGGGTCTGACCTGTCTCTGGTCTGTCCCAGTCTTGGATTCAATTCTGGTTCACTTTTCCATGATGGCTTGGTTAGCAACCTCTTCATAGTGTCTCTCCACCATACAATGCTGAACTGCCTCCTACTGTGCTGGTCGCCAGGCAGTGGCAGCGGTGCAGAGAGGCCCGGACCTCTGCGCCGCATGGCCGAAATTCACCTGGGGCAAGCTGTCACCTCCAATAATCCCGAATTCCCCAGCAGGTCTCACTTCAGCAGAATTTTTTTG
>NW_026010067.1:0-3177 GCF_001458135.2 Marmota marmota marmota
CAGAATGTCTTTATTTTACTTTATGTGGATGCTGGAGATTGAACCCAGTGCCTCGTGTATGTGAGGCAAGCACTGTACCAACTGAGCTATATCCCCAGCTCTCTCCTTTATTTTATTTTTTGTAAATATTTTTTTTAGTTGTAGATGAACACATATCTTTATTTATTTTTTATGTGGTGCTGAAGATCGAACCCAGTACCTCACATGTGTGAGGCAAGTGTTCTACCAATGAGCCACAATCCCAGCCCTTTCCTTTATTCTTAAAGGATATTTTTGCTAGATATAGCACTTTGGGTCGGTAGTTTTTTTCTTCCTGCACTTTTTTTAAAAAAGGGTTTTTTTTAGTTTTAGATGGACGGAATGCCTTTATTTTATTTGTTTATTTTTATGTGGTGCTGAGGATCGATCCCAGTGCCTCACACACGCTAGGCAAGTACTGTACCATTGAGCCACAGCCCCAGTCCCTTCTTGCACTTTAAAATATTCCTCCATTGGGCTGGGTTTGTGGCTCAGTGGTAGATTTGCTTGCCTAGTGTGTGTGAGGTACTAAGTTCAACTCTCAGCACCGCATATAAGTAAATAAAATAAAGATCCATTGACAACTAAAATATATTTTTTAAAAATATTCCTGCTGCTTCCCTTCATGATTTCTGATGAAAAACCCATAGTCATTTGAATCATCATTCTCCTAATTGGGAATGAGTTATTTTTCCCTGATGGCTTTACAGATTTTTTTTTTTTTTTTTTTTAAAGTTTTCAGTAGTTTGTGGTGTATCTGGGTATTTGTCTTGTGTGGCATTTGCTGATCTTCTGAAGTTTACTGCTGTCATTCCCTCCAATTTGTATTCTGTATTACACTCTGTCTTTTCCCTTTGTTACTTTGATAACATGAATGTCAGAGCTTTTGATTTTGACCCATTGACTGTTCATTTATCCCCCCCTTCATCACTCTTTCCTCTCTTATCTTCATTCTGCTATTTAGTCCTCCTCCTAAGAAACTTTTAGTTTTTAAGTTTTGATTATTATAGTTTTTCATTCTAAAATGTTATATATAAGTGCAAATAAATAAAACATGTTAATTTGTCTCAAGAATATTCACTCTTGAGTCTTTTGCTCGTTTTATTTTTGAGAGAGGGTTCCTTGCCTCAAATTCCTGAGTTATAGTGATCTCCTCCTTCCTCAGCCTCTCAAACTGGGACTAAAGGCACTGGCCACTCCTGGTTACCCTGACTTCTTGAAGTAAAGTTGTACTAGCTGCTTTTAGCAACATTTCCTTGTTTTTGGTTTGTTGCTTGTCATTTTTTTTGGTCAGTTATTGATCTTTTCCTAATCTATGTGTTTAGAGACTTTGGATTTTATATTAGACATTTTGATGCTGTGTTATGATACTCTTTGTACTCTTGTTTAAATTCTAGGGAAAGCTGATTGTGGTGGTGTGTACCTGTAATACCAGCAACTTGGGAGGATCATAAATTTGAGGCCAGCTTGTGATTTAGCATGACCCTGTCTCAAAATGAAAAATAAAAGGATTGCTGATATAACTTACTGCCCCGGGGTTCAATCCCTGGTAACCCCTGACCCCCCCTCACTCCCCCAAAAATATCCTATGGAAAATGTAGACTCTGTAGGGTTTTTTTAAAGCAGGATTTGACCTTATTAGGTTCAAGTCACAAGTTTCTGTTCATCTTCTGTGCACTATAATTCCAATATCTAGTTTTCAGATCCTTTGCATGGTTACTTGGATCTGCCCTGCATTTGTGTCACCTTGTGGCTACTTTATGTGTTTGGTATTGGTATACTTGATAGTAATGTTGGTTAGGGTCAAATCCACAGATGTATAGCACTGGGTGACCCCAGGAGTAAAGTAGAACTTCATGATAAGCTGGATGCAGTGGCACACACCTGTAATCCTAGTTACTTAAAGAGGCTGAGGCAGAGGATTACAAGGGCTGGAAGCCAGCCAGGGCAATTTGGTGAGACCCTGCCTCAAAGTAAAATAAAAAAGTGCTGAGAATGTAGCTCATTGGTAAAGTACCCTGGGGGATTTGGGGAGGGGAGAGAAGAAGAACAACAACTGTATGGTATCACTTTTTTAAGCTCTCTTTTCTCTGCGAGGTCCCTGATACTTTTTGTTTTGTTTTGTTTTTTGTTTTTTGAGCAGGGGAGAGTACCAGGAATTGAACCCAGGGACGCTTAAGCACTGAACCAGATCCCCAGCCTTTTCAAAAATATTTTATTTATAGACAAGGTCTTGCTGAGTTGCTTAGGGCCTCCCTAAATTGCTGAGTCTGGTTTTGAACTCTCAATCTTCCTGCCTCAGCCTCCCAAAATGTTGGGATTACATGCGTGCGCCACTGTGCCCGGTCTCTGACACTTTTGGAAAAACTGTGTAGAGATTCCACAGAAGATTAGAAATGGAACCACCATATAACACAGCTACTAGAAACTCCTCCTAGAAACCCTTTCTTGTAATCTGGCTAGAAAACTGGGTTTTTTATTTTTATCTTATTTTTAAAAATCTTTTTAATACATCATAATTATGCATAATATTGGGGTTCATTTTGATGTAATCATACATGCATGAAATGTAATTTGTTCTACTTTAGTTCCCAATATTTTCTTTTTCCTTTCCCTCTTTCCTCCTTGATTCCCTT
Source organism: Marmota marmota marmota (assembly GCF_001458135.2). Lineage (NCBI taxonomy): Eukaryota > Metazoa > Chordata > Mammalia > Rodentia > Sciuridae > Marmota > Marmota marmota. The sequence continues at coordinate 2,655 of NW_026010067.1, forward strand.
TTCTCTACTGGTCTTCCTTCTTTTGATTTAGCTCTTCCCCCCCTCCCCCCCCCAATTAGTGCTTTATAGATACACACATGAAGGTGAAAATCACTATGGTATATTCCTGTACGTATGTACATAGCATAATTTGGTCAATTTCATTCCATAGTTCCTCTTCTTTCCCATTCCTTTTCCTTCCTCCTTAACCCTTTTTCTCTACTCCACTGGTTTGCCTTCTGTTTTCATGGGGCACCCCACCCACTTTTCCTTATTTTGCTCTTGCTTCCTTCCGCATGTGAGAGAAAATGTTCCGTCTTTGACTTTCAGTCTGACTTAATTTCACTTAGCATGATGTTCTCCATTTCCATCTATTTATACCAGCAAATACCATAACTTCATTCTTTTTTATGACTTAGTAAAACTCCATTGTATATCCTTACCACATTTTCTTTATTCATTCATTTGTTGATGGACACCTGGACAGGTTCCATAATTTGTGAATTGCACTATTGTGAATTGCACTGCTATATACACTGATGTT
>NW_026010068.1:0-3176 GCF_001458135.2 Marmota marmota marmota
TAACATTATTCCACATGTTGTATAAAAAGACTCCTTCAATTAAGTGGCTTATTTTCCATTAATTTCTATTCAGTTTGAAATTGGAGAAAATAGAACATTATACCACATTAAAAAGCTTATTTTTATAAGTGGCTATAATCAGTGAAAATATTAGCTCAATTTTATCTAATAAATCATGGTATAAAGAATCAAAATGATTATGTATGTGTAGTGATTGCTCCTTAATTATGCCCTATGAACCTCTGTGTTGCCAATATCTATAACAATGGATAGATCATAATCACCAGAGCATGTTCCATTTACATTTTTTGTATGAATTATAAATCAATTTCTTTTCTATAATATAAATGAAGGTAATAAACCCAGGAATAAACCTAACAAAAATGGTTGCAATATAAAGTAGTCTAGTTACATTGAAGAAGAATTTAATAATATTTTTAAGACTGAAAATGTATACATCCTACAGCCCATACATCTTGATTTCATGTGTACGTAGTGAGATATATAGGAAGATGTTCTGTTGCTATGGTGGTATAAAATCAGAAATAGTCTAAATGTCTATCAACAGGGAATGGGCACTGTGTATACATGGTAATTGAAATACAGTAGATAAGAGTGCTGTGTTCATATGAAGAGATACTATATGGATGTTATAAGAAATTAACCTATGTATCAACAAAAGTATATAACTAAACACTTTTACAGAAAGACAAATATCTGAAACAAGCAAGTTAACCATTACACTTTACAGAGAAGTAGGAAAAATTCCAAGAAGACTCACAAAGTAATAACCATCATTAAGTGACTCAACAGAATAGAAGTGAAGTAGAATTGTATTTGATATTACAGTAAAACTTTAATTGCAACATTTTAATTTTTTATAAGCTGTTTCAGTAAGAAGTCTAAATTATACTATGTTATACATACATATACACAAACAATATACATGCAACACCCTACTTATCAGGGGTTTAAAACTATAGTGGTTTATTTCATATTTTTCTTGCATATTCATCATGGTTTGGCAAAGAAGTATATTTATTTAATTTACTCAGAAATTTAGTCTTAAACTCTCTAAAGTGTAAACTCTAATGGATTTTACAATGACAAATGTTTGACTTGAAAGTCACATGTAACCAACAGTTCTGCTCACTGTAAGCCAGAAAGAATCACACGATGCCATTTACCTACAAGTAGATCCAGAAGTGCAATCTTATCATAGACCAGGAACACGACGATTCAGAAATATTCAGAGAGCAGAACTAATGTCTATCACACAAGCAGAATGTTTTATATATTATTCCTGCAACTGATCACTTAAGAAGGAAATGAAATAATGATGTGATCATTTAATCAAAAACATATGGATAAGTGCAAATGCATAAATTAATATGACAATTAGGTATATTTTCAAAAGAAAAACTTTGAGTGATGAATTAAGGCAGGTTTTGAAAGAGCATTATTTTTCCTGATACATACAAGGCTTTTCCCCTGGTCTTTAATTTTTCTGCATTTCTAAGAAGAACGGGATGAAAATGAATTATGTAGATGGCCTTCCCTTAAAGATGAAGGACAATTTATTACATCTTGCAATCACTACTAGTAAGACAAGAGTCTTTCTGATTCTAACCAAGATGAGATATTAGGGAACAGATTTCCTTTCCTGTCTGCAACAACTAGAAAACTGACCAAAATATAATGAACAGAAATTTTCAAAACTTGAGAGATCAGACTTCAAACAACAATAATACCTCAGACATGAGTTTTTTGTTTTTTGTTTTTAACCAGGTTACTGATAAGTGGATATTTACAAGGACTGTGCCCAAAGATAGGAAACAACTATTACAAAAGACTAGTGGGAACAATACACAGAAACTGCATGTGGCCAAGACTAGTATTTTTCTCTGTTAGCCATATTGTGAAAGGTTGTAATTCACAAGACATTGGATAGAGCACTCAGAAGAATCTTGCTTAACTGATGGTGAATAATTATCTCTAGATAAATTTAGTTATTATATGGGGAGGCTGCCAGTGCCAGGGGCCAGGTGGGGTGGGTGGGTGGGGTGGTGGGGGTGGTGTTTCTCCTGCCCAGGAGGGTATAAGTCACAGGAGAAGAAAAGTCAGAAATAATTAGTGAAGAAATAAGACAAGTCAGAATTATAGTTTAAATGGAGCTAGGAGTGTCTGATAGGTCCAGCCCACACAGGAACTGGAGATGAACAGTTAAAAAATGGCTCCTGTGGTTTATTTAGGGGGTACATCAAAGGCAGGGATAAGCTTTCAGGAGTGGAGTCTTGCATCCTGATGACTTACAGTCCGCAGGTTGATTGGCATCTTGGCAAGTCACACCCATGTCTGAGCGACTATGTTGCGACGGTAGGTCACCCGATCTCCAGTGCTTTGTGGGATGAGCTTGAATAGGACTCACAATGTTTCTGGGCAGTCTTTGCCAGAGAAAATTTCCACCGGAAGTTCTCAGACACCAGATTCTCCTTTTTACTAGGCTGCAATGCCAATGTAGTCCACACATAGCCTATGGATGGCTCTCCACAATTCTACCTACCAAATCTCAAATGTGAAGTTTAAAATAATCAGATTATTTCAAGATAACTGCATTCCAGAACAAAGCACAAGTATAGAAATGAAAATACATAGTCAGTATCTAATAAGATAAAATGTATAATATTTGGCTTCTGCTTTGTGTTACTGTAGAGAAATAATGGAAGGAAATAAGTTATAAAGAGAAAAGCTTTATTTAGTTCACAATTTAGAAGTTCACATCCAGGATTGGGCAGCACACTGATTTGGCCTCTGATGAAGGCAGTAGATAACAATGATGGAAGAGCAGGTTGGAGTGAGTGGTCACATCATAATCCAGGAAGTAGAGAAAACAGAACAAGTAGGGTTCCACAGTTCTCTTTGAGGATATGTTCCCCATGAGCTAGGGACCTCCAACTAAGTGGCATGTCTTAAAGGTCCACAGCACCTTCTGGGACCACCACCCTGGGGACCAGGCCTTTAGATATGGAGCTATGGGGCACTCATTCAAACCACAGGAGCATCTAACTAAAAACTTTCAAGTAATCCAATAAGCAGGAAAATGCAATCTATAAGAGGAAAGAAAAGCCATCAATGAAACCAACCAGAACTGACTCAGATGTCAGATATAGCATACA
>NW_026010069.1:0-3176 GCF_001458135.2 Marmota marmota marmota
TAGGTTTACCAGTAGAGGTAGTGTTAGGGTTCAGTTTAGGGTTAGGGTCAGGTTTAGATCTAAGGTTAGTGTTAGGGTCAGAATAAGGGTCAGGGTTAAGGTTAAGGTTAGAGCTAGAATGAGGGCTAGGTTTAGGACTAGGAATAGATTTAGGGTTTGGGGTAGGCTGAGAATCATGGTTAGGACTAGGGTAGCATTAGGGTGATGGTTTGGCTTAGGGTAAGGGATAGGGTTAGAGGTAGGGTTAGGGTTAAGGTTAGGGTTAGGGTTACTGTTAGGTTTAGGGTTAAACCTAGGATTAAGGCTCAGAATAAGGCTAGGATTTGTGTTAGCATTAGGGTTACAGCTAACGAAAGAATAGGATTCTGATTAGGGCTAGTTCTAGGTTTAGCATTAGTCAATGTTTAGAGCTAGGGTCACTGGTAGGGTCTGAGTCAGGGTCAGAGTTATTTCTAGGGTTAGGTTTAGGACTCAAATTAGGGCTATGTTTAGGACTAGTTGTAGTGTTAGGGTTTGGTTTAGCTTAAGAGTTAGGGTTAGGGTTCTGGCTTGGTTTGGTTTTAGGGCTTGGATAGTGTTAGTTCTAGTTTCCCAATTATCATTAGAATTAGAGCTAGTGTAAGAGTGAGCTTTAGGGTTAGAACCAGGTTTAGGGCTAAGATTGGGGCTAGAGATATGGATAGGGTTTGGATTATGGGAAGGTATAGTTTTAGAACTAGGGATAGCACTAGGGCGAGAGTAAGAGTCTTAGGGCTAGGGATATTGTTAGGTTTAGGGTTAGGGCTAAATTAGAGCTATATTAGAGCTATGGTTAGTGGTAGTTTTAGGCCTAGGATTAGGGCTAGGGTTATGTTTAGTGTTAGGGTTAGGGTAAGGTATGATGTTACAGCTACATTTAGGGCTAGGGCAAGGCACAAAATTACAGTTAGGGCTCATGTTAATGTTAAGGTTAGGATTAAGGTTAGGTTTAGGGATAGGATTAGGGCTAGGAGTTTGTTAGGGTTAGGGCTAGGATTAGGGATAGGGCTAATGTCAGGTGTAGTGTTATGTTTAGGGATAGTTTTAGGGTAAGGATTATGGCCAGGTCTATTGTAAGTGATAGGTTGAGGTTTAGGGTCTGGTTTACAGCTAGGGGTATTATTAGGATCAGATTCAGGGTTAGGGCATGGGTTAGGTTAAGGTTTAGGCTTAGGGCTCAAATTAGCATTAGGTTTAGTGTTAGGGTTAGAATAATGGATATGGTTAGGTTTAGGGTTAAGATTAGATTTAGAGTAATGGACAGGTTTAGGATTAGGGATAGGGTTAGGTTTAGGACTAGGGATAGAATTCGGTTAGGGTTATGTTTAGGGTAATATATTGGATTAGAGCTACAGTTAAGGCTAGGATTATGGTTAGGTTAAGGCTATGGTTATGGTTAGGCCTAGGGTTAGAATTCGGTTAGGGTTATGGTTAGGGTAATGGATAAGATTAGAGCTAGAGATAGGGCTAGGATTATGGTTAGGATTAGGGCGATGGTTTGGGTTAGATTTCAGGTTAGGACAAGGTTTAGGTTTATGGTTAGGTTTAGGTTAAGTGTTAGGGCTAGAGTTAGGGTTAGGGCTAGGATTAAATCTAGGGTTAGGGCTCTGATTAGGGCTAGGTTTTAGGTTAGGTTAGGGCTATGTAGGACTACTGCTAATGGTAGAATTAGGGTTATGATTAGGGCTAGTGTTAAGTTTAGCATTATGTCTAAATCTAGTGTTTACATTAGGTTTTGGTTTAGAGTGATGATTAGAGATAGATTTAATGTTACCATCAGAGTCAGGATCAGTGTTACTGATCAGAGTTAGGGATAGACTCAATTAGGGCTAGGGTTAAGGCTATGTATAGGGTTAGAGTTTGTGTATGGCTTAGGGTAAGAATTTGGGATAGGGCTAATGTCATGTCTAGGATTATGGTTTGGTTGGGGTTAGGGTTAGGGTTTTGACTCAGTTTTGTTTTACAGCTATGGCTAGGATTAGGGCTACTTTTAGGATTAGCGATAGTGTTAGGGCTAGTGGTATGGTGAGGTTTAGCCTTAGATTTATTATTATGGTTAGATCTAGGTTTAGGGCTAAGGTTAGGGCTAGTGTTAGGGTTATGGTAACAGATAGATTTACAACTAGAAATACGGCTAGGGCGAGAGTTAGAATTAGTTTTAGGGCTAGGGTAAGGGTTCAGTTTAGGGTTAGGGCTAAATTAGATCTAGATTAAGGGCTAGGGTGAGTGTTAGTGTTAGGGCTAGGGTTAGGGTTAATGTTAGATATAGGGTTACAGTTAGGGTTAGGGGAAGGGATGGGGTTATAGCTAGGTTTAGGGCTAGGGCAATGGTTAGAATTAGGGTTAGGGCTAGGGTTAGGATTAAGGCTAGGTTTAGGGCTAGGATGAGGATTTGTGTTAGGGCTAGGTCTAGGATTAGGACTAAGGCTAATGTCAGGTCTAGATTTATGGTTAGTGTTAGTTTTAGAATTAAGTTATGGCTAGGTCTAGTGTAAGGGTTAGGTTTAGGTAAGGGTCAGGTTTAAAGCTAGGTGTATTATTAGGGTCAGAGTCCGGGTAGAGTTTGGTTTAGGTTAAGGATCACGGTTAAGTATTGAATTAGCATTACGGTTAGGGTTAGGGTAATGGATAGGGTTAGGTTTAGGGTTAAGGATAGATTTAGAGTAATGGATAGGGTTAATGTTAGTGATAGGTTTAGCATTAGGCCTAGGATTAGCATTTCAGTTAGCCTTATATTTAGGTTTATGGATAGGGTTAGAAATTAAATAAGGGCTAGGGATAAGGTTAAGTTTAGGGTTAGGGTTAGGCCTAGGGTGAGTATCAGGGATAGTTTTAGGGTTATGTTTAGGGTAAGGGTTAGAGCTTGAGCTACAATTAGGGCCAGGGCAAGTGTAGGGTTAGATTTAGGTCTAGGTTTATGGTTAGTGTTACAATAAGGGATAGGTTTAGGGATAGGATAAGGCTTAGGGTTTGTGTGAGGTTTAGGGCTACCATTAGGGCTATGGGAAATGTAAGAGCTAGATAAATGTTTATGGAAAGTTTTAGGGTTATGGAGAAGTCCAGTGTTAGGGTTAACGAATGATTCAACCTAGAAGAATGAAATTTGGTGGGCCAAGTGCGACTGGAGTATTGATTCTTACTGCCAAGTATCATCAATA
>NW_026010070.1:0-3175 GCF_001458135.2 Marmota marmota marmota
GGCATTATTACAAGATTTTCTATTGTGTTTATTGGAAATACCACGCTTTAGTATACACTTATTCTGTATATATTTGTAGATGTATTCACCATTTACATATTGTTTGATATACTGATTGCCTGGAATATACACTAGTACTTTCTTTGCTGCATTGTATTTTATATAGAAAGTCCACATTTTTTTTTTGCTATAATCTCTTTAGATCAAGACATAAAAATAATTGTGTATTTTGTTCTGCACTTTAGTTCATTTCTTACCCAGTGTGATCTGTATCTTGCTAGCTGCCAGAGAGATTTTTCCAAAAATGTAATTCTGATTTTTTTTTGAATTCCCTACTTGAAACTTCACTGACTCTGTAAATGGCGAAAGGATAAAACCTAAACTCCTTAGTGTATCCTACAAGTTTCTCCGTCATTTGGCTCTTGCCTAAGCCCTGGATTTATCTGGTTTCCTTGCAGGCTGTTTCCTGCCTCAGTGCTTTTGATCATGTCAATCCAGGGCTTACAGTGTTCTCTCATCAGTTCACACTCCCCTCCCCTGTTTTACTGTTACCTCCTACCTAACTATTTTAAAAATTTCATCTCTCGTCTTTCCATAAGTAAAGTACATCCTGTTTTCTCTCAACCAGGAAGAAATGACATCTGTAGCATCTGTATTTTGCCTTCACCATATTATATCCAAACTTCTATGACATCGCTCTGAGCTCATGGTTTAGCATTGTTCTCTCCCTTTCTGTATCTGCATTATCTTTACCTACAACTATATGCAGTCATAGTATTGATAATTGTGACTATCTGTGTATTTAATGTACAATGAGTATCTCAGGCTGTCAGGTAAAATCAAGAACTGAGTTTTACTATATCACAAACTAAGATCATATTTGGCTCAAAACAAATATTTGGCAAATATTTCTAGTTGAGTGAGTAAATTAATGAATGAGAACACTGAATTTCAGCATAAAAAGCAACCGAAGAGAACAATATATAAATAGATACCAATTCAGCAGTATAGTCGCGTGTAGTAAATAAAACTTGGGCACTTAGGCCAAGGTATCTTGTCATTTTTAGGTTCAACTAAACCCACAATCCAAGTGCTTTTCACCGTTCACTCTGACATCCACATCCTCAGTCTGAGCCATATCCTCCCTTGTCTTTAATTCCTGCAAGTCTCAAAACTGGTTCTCCATGCTTCTACTCTCGACTCCAGCTTTTTAACGTAATAGAAAAAAAAATAATTTAAAATGCAATTTAGGTCATTTTACTACATTTGCATGTTAGGATTGAACATGTTTACAGAATTTGTGTGTTGGCAACTAAATTCCCAATCAAACAATGTAGGGAGATGAGACCTTTTGTTGAGGTGTTTAGACCGTGAAACTCAAGTGCTCATGAATGAATTAATGCTGCTCTAAATAGGACTTGGAAAGAGTGATTATTCTCTTCTGGTTTTCTCTCATGTGAAGACTTAGTGGTCCTACCCTCTGGACAGTACAGCATTCAAGGGGCCATCTTGGAAATAAAAGATACAATTCTTAATAAAGAGCACAACTGTCAGTCTTGATCTCAGACTTCTCAGTCTCCAGAACTGTGAGAAAATAATTTTCTGTTTTTTATAAACTACTTCATCTCAAGTATTTTTAAAAATAGCACAAATTCACTAATAATGCCCTAAACTTTGCTTCCTTTATTCACAGTAACAACTGAATTCCTTGCTGTGTGACCACATGCCCCTTTCGGATCTCACATCATATCCTTTGCCTCTCTTTCTCTTTCTCTCTCCCTCTCATTAACTTTGTTTCAACCACATGTTGGCATCCTTGTAGTTTCTAGATATTACTGAGCACATTGTGATCTCAGAGCTTTTAATCTAAGGATGACTTTAGTTATGAAATTCTTTGCCTTTGGTGTCTGCTTGGTAAATCTCATGCCACCTTCAGGTCTTTGCTCAGATGTGTATTTTTTCAACAAATCCTTGTCTTTGCCTCTTTGGGCTGCTATAACACAAATATCAGAGGCTGGTTAGATTGAGAAACAAATATTTCTCACAGTTCCAAAGGCTGGAGTGTCCAAAATCTAGGTTTCAAAACAGTTGGTGTCTCTTGAAGGTCTGCTTTTAGATTAATAGAAGACTCTCATCTCACTGTGTCCTCACATAGAGAAAGGGGCAAGTGAACTCTTTTTGGGTCTCTTATAAAGATACAAATTCCATTAATGAGGGATCAATTTCCAAAATGCCCCTCCTTCATCAAATTGGAGTTAAGATAGCAACACATTAATTCAGGGGGAGGACAAAATTCAGTCCATAACAACCCTATTATTAAAAAAAAACTTTTTAATGCTGTGATTTCCCTACTCATTCTCATCCCACTTCCCAGCTACTTCAGTCTCTCCACACAGTGGAGACCATAAAAATATACTACTCATATCTTCTGCAGTACTTTTCTGGGACAATTCAGGACAGTATTTCTTGTCCTCATGTCTATTCTATGCTTCACTGATTATTCCTAGCTAATGACTGAGTAGAAGTGGGGATTGAATAAAGGTCCATTAGTGGAAAGCATGGTTATTTCTTATAGAAAGATGTTTTTTCAAGTATTTTCCATTAGACTAGCCAAACCTTCCATAGAACTCTATTATAGTTAGGAATATTATTACCCAATTCTCTTTCCTTCCTCATTGCTATGGTTTGAATATGAGGCATCTCATGAAAGGCTCATGTGTTAGGCAATCCAGGTATGTTCAGAGTTGAAATGATTAGATTTATATTCTGATCAGAAAATATATGTAAAATTTGGGCCCAGGATGGCTTGATTGTTTAAGAGATTACCACCACTAAAGAGAAGCTAAGTACCTTGGATAGAGAAATAGGAAAAATGCCTTGAGGGAATCCATCAGATTAGAAGGATTATACCCATGGCAGGCTCAAGTGTGTAAAAGTTAAAAGTTGTTTGAGAAAAGATGATAGGGATATATTTCTAATACAAGGGTGCCTAGGAAGTAGTTTTCCAAGGATTTGTTACACTGTGTTCCACTGCCCAGGGTCTCAGACAATGTTGTAGCTGTGGGGACATAGCTAATGCTCAAGTTGGCAGCATACCTTGCCAACATCCACATGGTGATGGTTCTTCATGACTGTGGGCTATTGAAATTAGAGGATCAGGGATGCTCCCACCAAG